>NW_027192399.1:36656-65959 GCF_041956645.1 Rasamsonia byssochlamydoides | reverse complement strand
CGCGTTGAGATCGATAGATTCTGTATAGAATTCGTGGGTGCGGGTGGGTGTCCGGAGCGGCCGGGAATTACGTTATAGAACACCAGCATACTTGTAGATAGTAATAACAACTAACGACTCTTTTCCCTCTTTCAAGATGGCTTCCTGAGTGACTGTTCTTGGCTTTATTGCCTTTTTCTTCTATTGAATAGGTTCCATTTTGCCAGAAAGAGGTTCTTTAGTGAATGAAGAACTTCCTCGTGCCTCTTAGGGTTCTAGGGAGGTTGATTTCTAGGAAATAATATTTGGATTTTGGGTTTTGTTCATCATAAGTTCAGAAAATAACCCGGTTCTTTCTGGTAAAATTGGGTTCTTTTCCTTGGAAAAACTGGTCAGCTTCAGTCTCTCTGTCTCTTGGCCTTCTCCCTCGACAGAAAGGAGCCTTCAAAATCGTTCCGTTTCACTAGATAGCATCAGGATCTTAGGTATATCTAAACTACCTACCAATAAGAACCTCTCTTATAGCTAGATCTAGGTAAAGTCAGCAGAGTTTATATTATCCTATAGAAGCATAATAATTAGGACTATGTAAATATTGCTTTCTATTTAACTCTACTCTAATAGACCTTCTATCCTGCAGGACAATTTAATGTACTAGTATATTTATAATAATTATTAGATTATCTGGATGACCAGCCAGAAAATATGCTACTATTATTGTGTGCCCTTAATATGCAGAGTTAATAGTAACAGCTATACTAAGAGGATTTCTAGAGTTATGGACCAGATTCCAGCCAAAGCCTACTTATTCAAAAACATCTAGCAACAGCAGGATATCCTTCTGCTATTTAGGTAGATAGTCAACATGAAGAGAACCCTTAGTGCTATAGTCTGCTAAATTAGGGGCAGTATAGTTTAGATGTGCTTTTTCTCTATAAAAGGTCTCCAGAGTCCTGAATCACAGGTGCATCCTCTCCTAGTTAGAGAAGTCACTATTAACAAGTTGAGCCCACTGGTCATAGTTGTCCTAGCAGCCAATAGTA
The DNA here is from genome assembly GCF_041956645.1 of Rasamsonia byssochlamydoides. NCBI lineage: Eukaryota > Fungi > Ascomycota > Eurotiomycetes > Eurotiales > Trichocomaceae > Rasamsonia > Rasamsonia byssochlamydoides. The sequence continues at coordinate 64,937 of NW_027192399.1, read as the reverse complement.
TAGATGCTGAAATTAATTATACTGCTGATACCAAGACTACACCTATAGGCATAGTTAATGACATGGTTATGGCAATGCTCCTGGGGCACCGTCTTATATATCCAGTTCTATTTGGGATTCAGGAGGACAGCCCATCATTCGCTATCAACACAGAGGGTGTTATTGTGAGGTTCGCCACCAGCTTTAAGTAAAAGGACATGGGGTCTCTTGACAGTGTTTGCGAGTTGGGAAGCGATCATGCAACCGGCTGGTCCGCCTTGTTAATCGATAGTTAGAGGTTATCATGGTGATTCTGTCGTGGAACACTGACTACCAACAATGATGAAATCATAAGATTCCGAGAATTAGAAATCCAGTGTCAAGAGCTCTCACAGAAGTTTCTGCTCGCCAAAAAAGCGGCTCTACAAAAACCTAGCTGGGAGAGGATAGATGCCAAAGGAAGATGATATGATTTCGTAACGACTTCGAAAAGCTTGAGGACAAATTCAGATTATGGGCACAGACATATGCAGTCACCGATATTGATGCTATTATTCAGAGAACCTCCGCAAGAAAATCGAAAAGACCCGCAAGAAGACCACTCGCAAGAGGTCCCGTGACCGTCTCGGCGCAGTCGAATACATGGAACGCTCGGCCAGGACGCAATACGGCGTCAGGGAAGTGTTGGGGCAGGCGGCGAGTGTTGCTTTGAGCTATAGACCTCCTAAATGCAGCAAGCCGGGATGCGTGGTAATGTGACTTAAAAAAAAAGAGATTGGAAAACATTGAACAAATTATGTCCGTATATGAGATAGATATTGTGATAATAATGTCGTGACATAGACTGAATGAACAAATACTATCCTATCCTTGAATGGAGGCCTGCGGCGTGTGTGTGTTTTCTGACCAGAAAAACAAGAAATAAAAAAAGATAATTTACATACCTACAAGGTATGTCTCCTGCATATACCTGTACATACCTGTGATAATTGTCATATTGACTTTGACAGGGAAGATCGAACCAAAAAAAAGTATCTCTACCAAGGTACGGAGTAATGATTATATGTACAGTACAGTACATATATACATTACTGCACATTCAGTCCTCCTAAGTTAGTTGGCCTCCTAGATAATAATAATAAATATTTCGATCAATCAATTAATTGCCCTAAACAGAAAAACTCAAAAAAATAAGACATTTATACCTACCTAGGGTAGGACTATACCAAGTTCCCTCCACCAGCCCATTTCCCTGCAAAACTTGCATATTTTTTTTTACAAGTTTATTTCTTTCTCAGCAAAATTATGTAGTAATAAGGGTATTAATTGGATTAGGAAAATAAATTGTAACCATTTTTTATTTAAAAAATAACATAATGTAATATAGCATAATATAATATTAAATGTTTATTCATTTTTTTTATATTGAGATATGAATTTGGTTTCTTTTTTAAGGAAGTTTTGGATCACAACTTATTTTTTATTATCCTTAACAAAGTAGTTATTATTTTGCAGGCTTCAAATAAGACAAATTTTCTATACAGACAAAAAAAAAGGTTAATTGGGCTGATTTTCTAACTTAAAATTACCCTTTATATATATTATATTGATTTTGAATAAATTGAGTCCAAAAATATATATATATATATACAGGTTTTGCGGAGAAGGGGGCTCGAGGCGGACATTTATGACACCTACTTAGGTAGCTGTAGGTAGCGAACCAAGAATAATTCAGGAAGGTAAGTATGGTATTATCTTGGTTAATTTCTTAGGAATATTAATTAATTAATATAGATAAAGATACATCACACGGTGGTCACAGAAAAAGAAAAAAGGGATATATTTTCAATTAGTACATCTGGTGATAATCGATAATAATCTCAACGTCATACCGTAGCATACCATACCAAACCGTCCATCATTACCCTCCATCATTACCCCTTCCTTACCTTCCTTTTTTTACCCTTTTCCATTTCCTTTTTCCATTCCACTCCCGTTCAAAACCCATCCATACCGCGTACCAGAATCCAGCCCAGAGGAAAATCAATTACAAAGAAAAGAAAAGAAAACTCCCTGCATCCCTTGCTGACTCGGACTCCACAGGAGCCCGTTGTGGTTTCAAAAGTAATGACCACTATAGAGCTCACCTCAGTTCAACGCAGAAAAATGCACAGCTCAGAATCCTCTGTTCCAAATGGATTACATCATCCTGCATATGGTATCCAAGAGCAGTATACGTCGGACATGAGCCTGAAAAGAGGAGGAAGAGGTCGACTAGAGAATCGGCAGTTGTCAAAGACTGTTATCCATCTGGACAAGTGGTTCCTCCTCCGTATTGTCATGCGCAGGGCAGTTGTTTCACACGAACGTCAAGCTTAGACCTGCGCCATTCCCGGTCGCCGGATGTTGGGGCGTTGTTTCAAATTCATACTGGATCGCGCGTTGAAGATCGACAAGATCATTGACGCCGTATAGGCAGCCCATGCGAACCAGAGGAAGGCGTCGGTGGCCTGAGCCTCACGGCAACGCTTTTCCCGATGGTGGAGGGATCCGTTTGTGACCTCATTGTGGGCCAGGTAGCGCTATTTTGAATGTATGTTAGTAAATTAGACTTCGAAAAAGTGAAGAGAATACGTACGTGGTTAGAGCAGTCATGTGCCTTGAGCCTCGCAGCCAACGCGATGCCCGAAGTCAGGAAGAAGATGGAATTGAGAAGGTCCACAATAATCATGATGATCGGATGGCCAGCCAGGGTGTTGCTCCAAGTGGCCGGGAAAAGATAGAAGAGCGATACCATGGAGAAGGCGGCGCAGAACATGGCATAGTTGATGGTCGCAGGGTTTCCGGCAAAGGCCTGGGCGATAATGTTGCCGTCGAGCGCCATCACAATGACGGTGAACAGGAACTGTCCTGGAGTCAGAGATCACAGCACCGAGTCGCGCATTTCATTTCCATACCTGCAGCACCCGGAGGGGCAGACCAACTAGTCTCATCATTTTGCAGTAGTCGCAGGTGGTTGCTGTCAGCTAAGTCGAACTTCACACCAGTATTTGCAAGAGAGAAAGCAGAAGAAGTGGAAGAGAGGAGAGTGAGATTAAGATTAAGTATCACGGAAGCACACGGAGAAGTCTGACCAGCAGAGGGGTTGTTATTCTCAACAGTCGCTGCAGGGTTCAAGGGAGAATTTATGCGGCGGGATTGACGGAGCATGTATGACGAAATGGCCTAGTCGCCTACGTCATGTGTCCGCGGCGGTCACATCAAGAAAGCTGTAACACAGAAAGAAAAGGAGTCAGTCAAAAAGACTTGGCTTGAGAGCAGCTATCCGTAATGAAGAAAGAGTAAAACAAAAAGAGAACAAACTGCGACAGGCAATGCCTGTTTTCTATCCTGTTGGCTGCATTGCTATCGCGATGCCAATCATGGCCTGTTGCGCTACGTCAGTAGCCGCCAAAGGAGCTTACCAGCATCAGAACGCCAAGTAAGCAGACCACCATATGGCCTGCAGCATCCTTTCCGCCCTGATCCGATACGAGTCGTGCCTCATGATCACCGAATCCGGGGTTGGCGGCATGTCGTTGACGCTGACACGGTTTCTACCATTGCGTGTTCTAGAGCAAGAGGCTGCTGGATCATCGATTCGATCTCGATCTTCTTGAAATATTAATCCTTACCTACCTAGGTAGGTGTTCAGGAAATAGACCGCCTAGGTAAGCCGCTTTCTTAATTGAGTAATTGTCTTCCAATCACTAGACCCCGTCTGGGGACATCTGAGATCGCAAAGAGACGATTCTCAAACATTAAGTCAAACAAATAAACGTTGCTCAAAATTCAATTGAGTGCGTAGGTGCCAAGCTAGTAAAACGACGTGCAAGCTCTTCCATTCTTTTCTTCTCTTCACACCTCTTTTTTTTTTCCCTCCCACACTCCTTTTTCAAATCTATCACGTGAGTGTTCTTTCCACACTTAATTGGTTAGCTGAAGCCAGCTTCATATGTTCATTGCCAGAAAATGCATTGATGCCATCCAGGATGGGATAGTCTACAGATATGTCTGGCAAGTAGGAATCCTTCAACCCTTCGTACGCCGTACAGATCGTCTAGCGCGCCATCACCTTATCTTATTCCGTACAGTCTGGACAGATCTCTCATTTTAGCGGCCCCCACCTATTTTGTTGCCATTATAAATCACGTGCCTTGGACCCTTACAAGAAATATTTGACCTATCAGCCTAGTTGGATTTCTCGGCTTGGCACTCATACTTGGAAGGAATTTTATATTGCTACAGCACTAACGACGCTAACCCCGCAGATCCGCAAAAGCAGCATCTTGAACTAGCCAAAATTTCACATGTCGGGGAACAAACTAGGAAAGGTCGAAACGGATCCCCCGCGAGGCTGAGTCAGACCTGCTGAAATATAGATCAAGACAAGGCCTTTGGCAGCCTGAACCCAAGTTTTGTTTTTTTTTTCTCACATCTATCAGAGCAGATTCGTCTTCGTCGGTTCTTCTTTGGTCAGTCTTTCCCTTTAGGGTGACTTCCTGCTCGGCTTCTTCCAATTGCATGTGTATCCACTCGCCGTACATCCGTCGGATTGGAGAAGCACAACAAAGTTAAGACACGAGTATCTTAGTATCTTCAGAGTGCAGAGTCTCAAAAGGACTTGCGTGGTCAATTGACCGTCCTACTTCCTATCAACAGCAGACCACCTTCCCTTTCAAGGACAATCTACCCGTCCGAAACTCTTCTTGTTCTCCGAAAATCCCAGACCAGAATATTCCTTCTCAATGGCGGCGAGTTCACAACCTGTCTTCACCATGGACTCGCCTTGCCAGCAATATGCCGATGAATGGGCAGACTTTGAGACCTTCTTCAACTTTCATGCCTATGACATGGACGGCTCTCTAGACAACCAGACTGATTCTATGGGATGTCTCTTCCCACAGGATCAAAGTCTATCTACTGAATGCCTGGACCTGCCAGATATGCAGTTCTGTGGGCCAGCCTTTGAGCCTTTTCCCGTGCAGAACGCGCCGATGGATGACTCGTTTACGGACCCTAATCTACTATTTTCATCTACACAGACCTCACAAACCTTGGATTACCGGATAGCAGATGTACACTCCTACCAGAATATGGACTTCACTCTGAGCCCTTTTGCTGAAGCTGGGAGTGAGCCGTTCTCGCAGGAGACTTCTGCTGCCATCCGGGATCTTGTCCACGTCCGGGCCACGGCAGATCCTCGCTGTGCCTCAATGAAGGAAAAGCGGAGAGATGCTGCGATCGCCCTGCACTTGCAGCGGCTCAGTGAGGCAAACCTATATGACGCGGGCCCGGTTTCTGATTCAAAGATGGAGAATCTCTCCTCCCCTGGCGGCAACTTCTATTCTGGAAGCGTCTCCCCTCAGTCATCGCAGGGCAGTTTACCCGGACTGTCCAGGACGGCCAGCACGTACTCCGTCACGACACCCGCATCCGCATTTTCGTCAGGCGAACAACAACCCTCTCAATCCACTGTTGGCGGTGTTGAGATGGTTCTCGACTTGAACATGAATGCCGCGACTCGGTTGCCTAAGAAGCAGAAGCCGCGAACGAAGGCCCAGATTGAGAGTTATATCAATGTGCGTAGGAATGGTGCTTGCGAAAAGCATCGAAAACAACACAAAAAGGTGAGTTCCATACCTTGAGAATAGGAACACAAAATTTCTGCTCTGTACTCGCATCATCTCGGGGCAGTCCGGCTGATTATAATCAGTGTAATTGTCTCGACAAGCTCGCCACCGGCACCAGCCCTGATGCAAAGGTCAGAAAACCATTGGGAATTTCTCGCACAGCAAGCGACCAGACAGTGCAGTATGTCCAGCAAAAGGAATTCGTTCCGACTCCAGCCAATACCAGCAAGACGTGGAGGGTATCGTCACCGCGATACATTTGCCTCATGCCGGGCTGTACATATTCGAGTCGGACGGTATCTTCGCTTCAGCGACATTATGTCAGACACTCGATGCCTTCGTCAGGAGCCTTGTACACGGCTGGCGATATAGTATGGCCACCGATAAACCCTCATCTGAACGAGCGTCCGTCGACGCGGCCCGCAATTGCGAGCTCACTTGTCACGCCACCAGAAAGGGCGCTCGCAACTTCGCCTGTGGCAGGAAACACGGCCTTGGCTCGTGCTGCACCTGCTGTCTCTGTCCAGGAGTCTTCAGGAACACTGGCCACGCAACAGCCACGCCAGGAAGGCCTGGCAAAGGAGTGGCGCAAGAGACAATCGAGGGCCAGCTCTCCATACTCAAGCTTCGGCTATCCAGTGGAGACTCTACTGGAATTCCAGCAAAACTTCACCAGCGCGTCTGCACAAGTCGCCCTGGAAGCATACCTTTTTTTCGCAAGCGGCGTTTCGCGCTTTCTTCTGCACTTTGCAACGGCTGTTTTTTCTTGGTTACAGTCATACTCCAGAATAGTCGCGATAGTCGCGACTATCGCCACTCTTCATCTTCACGAGTATGATGGTTTGTCGAGGGGATTTGTTGGCATGGGTTCAGCCGAAAAGTTCATGTTGATCTCTCTGTGAGGTCGCGATTTGTTTGAATACCGGCGCGATATTTAGGATAGATACCTATGTAGGTAGTGTTTAATGCAGATCGATATGCTGCTTATGATGAGCATGGATAATGCGCGTATGACGATAGTTCTGACGACCTGCTGGGTACCTAAGTAGGGTTTAGCAATTCACCTGCAAGTGGCAGCAGGTAGGAAATGGCTTGTCAAGCGAGAATACGTAGAATTTTTTTTAAAAAAAATAAAAAGCATAAAAAATTGGGAAAAGGGACGAGAGAGAAAGCATTGTCGATAAAATCGAGACAGTGAGTGGGTCTTAATCACATGCCATGATGCCAACAGCCATGACGGCATTGAGTGGAGTTCCATACAGACAGCAGGCTGCCTTCTACGCATCTTAATTGTGGTCAGATCACATAATGACAATAACAAATTGATTGAGCAGAATTGTTGAATCCTGCATTCATATTGAGCCAGCCTTCTTCATATATGCTGTGTTCTTATTGAATACACAACAATAGCTACTCTTGGAGAGAAAGGGATGCCCCGCCTTTTGGAGGATCCCGCTACCCCATGCGCGGTGTCACCATCGGTCCCACCAATATGAATGAACCACTCTATTATCGCGACAAAGATGGATACTGTCGCAGTTGCAATCACAATCGCAATCGCCAGTCGCCTTTTAGGCAGGCTTGTCGGATTGTTGTGATAATGTGGGTTGCTCCCTACAGTATTCTTATTGCGGTGATTGTGGAGTCTTCCAATTGCTTCAAGAGTTGCATGTGTCTAACCTGAACGCTATTCTTCAATTGAGTACAGACCCTGTCTTCTTTTTGCCACCATCATTGTCGCCGGGTTCATGATCATGGCTGAGTCGATTGCGTCCTCGACTGTATCGTCGTCCTACCTCAGATACTCCACTGTCACGGGCTACTTCCTTCAAGACGATCCGGCCACGGATCCTAGTACCTTCGATTATGTGAGGCAGATTTCTCATCATGTATCTACGAGTTTAGAGTCCAGCATTGCTAATTCTGCTGATTTTATTTTAAAGGTCACCACCAATTTCGGCCTCATCAACCGCCCCTACGACACGGACGCAGCGTTCGATCCCAACGGCGAAAAGACCCAATGGGAGCGTTTCGAGTACAAGGTGCGCTCGCTGAATCGCGAGGCGGACGAGCGGACGCAATATAAAGTGCTCTTTATGGGTCGGCATGGGCAGGGATACCACAATGTGGCGGAGGAGTTTTATGGGACTGAGGCGTGGGATGTACGTAGTAATTAATACTATGCCATTGCTCTGCTACTGGGCTTTTATGGAAGCAAGCGTGCTGATTAGGTTATAAACAGTGCTACTGGTCCCTTCTAGACGGCAACGAGACAATGACCTGGGCCGATGCGCGTCTTACAGAGGTGGGCCAGGAACAGGCGAGAGTCGCGCACGCCGCGTGGGAGAAGCAGATCGAGAGAAAGATCCCGTTCCCGGAGTCGTTCTACGTCAGTCCGTTGAATCGATGTTTGCAGACGGCGAGGATCACGTTTGAGGGACTCGACAAGCCTGCTGTGAAGCCTTTTCGACCGGTTGTTAAGGAGGTTAGTTTGACGCTCTAGTTATATCACGAGCATTCATTATCTCCAATGACATCTGCTCGAGGAGAGCGAAGGATACTAACTGACTACTTCCAGCTCCTCCGCGAAACCCTCGGCATCCACACCTGTGACCGCCGCTCCTCCAAATCCACCATCCACGCCGAATTTCCCCTCTACCAGTTCGAGCACGACTTCGCCGAGACAGACCCCCTCTGGGACCCTCAACTCCGGGAGTCCGACTCCGCGCGCGCAGTCCGTCTGCGCCAGTTCCTGGACGACGTCTTCACGAATGACCGCGCGGTGTTTATCTCGTTTACCGCGCATTCGGGCGCTATCACGAGTATCCTGGAGGTTGTAAATCATCGACCGTTTGCGATGGCGACGGGGGCGGTGATCCCTGTATTGGTGAGGGCGGAGAGGCTTGAGAGGCCGCCTCCGACGAGGGCGATCGAGTCGCTGAAGCCGGCGCCGAGGTGTACAGTCGATCCGACTGCTACTGCTCCTGCTGGTGCTGGTGCCGGTGCTGGTGCTGGTGCTATTGATGATTCTCGAGCGATTGGGATTGCTGCGAAGGGTTAGGTAGTATATATAGACCAGTTGACTAGACGTTACGGCACTGGAAATGGTATATGGGAGTTCTCTGTTGATTGGTTGATTGATATCAATTGTTGGCCTACTTGACTGTTTGATTGTCTGGCACACATATCTATCAATCAAGCTTTATCTCTCAGGTCCGATCATCCACCCCTTGACCATCTGCCTATGATTCCCCATATCCCATCTACATTGCCATTGTTCATCCATTCCCTTGACTGAATGGAAAAAGGAAATCCGTTCCCTTTCCCCAAATGTGCAGTCCAGTGCAGTGCCGTGCAATGCACACCTGGGTACTGTACCATCTCAGAATTATGATGAGTTCACGACGACAACTCAAACGGCAACTGCAAATCACCCAGAATGTCCAGGACAGCCTGCTCGTACTGCCTCTGCTTCTGCTGCTGGAAATACTCGATTGGGTTGTTGATAGAAATTGAACGGGCGGTCTTTTTGTTGTCTTTGTCTTTGTCCTTGTCCTCCTTTATTTTTATTCCGATGGTGGTAGCAGTTCCAATGGTGTCGGAAGTGGTAGTTGCGGTGACAGTGGTAGTGGCAGGGGCGGGTTTCTTGTTGTTGTCGTCTTTAGTGGTGAGTGGTTGAGACTCGGTGGACTCGGTGGACTTGTTGGGACGAGGGAGGGAGGGTGCACGTCTAGGTCCGACAGGTTCACTGCCACGACTGTCATCCTTGACGGCGGAACGATCATCAGGCTCGTTAAGGATGGATTTGATGGCCATGACATCCCGCTTTGGTGCGGGAGGAGCTGGTTGTGCAGCAGCAGTAGCAGCAGAAGCAGCAGTTGAAGCAGAGGACGTGGCTGCCGTTGCAGCTGCAGACCCAGATCTCAGCGTCCTTCGTTGACTCTTCGTCCGGTTGCTACGTGCAGGAGGTTGAGGTTGAGGCTGAAGCTGAGTCTGAGCCCGAGCCTGACTATGAGGTCCAGGCTGAGATTGAGAACGAGTGCGAGTGCTGGCATCACCGTTTTCCACAGAGAAGTGGACCCTTTTGATTGTCCTTTTCTGCTCACCCTGTTGTGCTTGCTGTTTCTGGGACTGTGGCTGCGGCAGCTGTTTGTTCTTCTTCAGGTTGTTTCCTGCGAGAGCAATTGTAGGAGCAGCAGCAGCAGCAGCAGGAGGAGGAGGAGGCATGGCTTTCTTTGATGAAGCCATGATGATCGGCAAGAAGGGAGGAGAGAAGGGAAGAGGAGAGATAGGGAGGTAGGTATTTGCTGAAAACAATCGATATCAGCAAACATCTAGCAAAATAAAACAAAATGTTCTCTTGGGATGGAGCCACAACCTGTTAGAATGATGATTATAGACAAACCTTAGGACAGTCTCAAAGAGAAAGTGAGAGAGAGTATGATATCTGCTCTGTTCAAGATAAGAAAATCCGCAAGGAGTTGACAAGAAATATGCAGGTTGTTTGTGTCCTGGTCTGATCCTCCCTGCTGCTCCTGGTCCTCAATCACAAGAAGAAGAACAAGAAGTCGAGGTTGCAGGAGGATGGCAGGAAAGAGGACACAGAATTGGAACTTGTACTGTACCTACTAAGTAGGGACCTAGGTAGATTCAGTATAACGCTGACTAGTATCTAGGTACAGTACATACCTTGGTGGGTACGTCCTGCATGCACTGCACTGCACGTGATATCTGCCGGGAGAGGGTGACAGGAAACAGGAATGAATCAGTGAATGAGTGAATGTTCAGCTTAGGTAGATAAGGTGAATAAGGTAGATTAGGTAGGTGAGTCAGTTGTAGGTCCACTGTGGAGGTATGTACCTATGTCATATCACGCAAAGAAGGTGGTGTGATTGGTTGCAGCAAGCCATTTCTTGAGAGATGGAGACACTTAGGTAGTGAATAGAGGAGAGAGACGAACTGGGGCCATTTACCTAAGCTCTAGTCAGGTACCTGTATCTGATTGTCTTGGGAGATGGTGCTAGGCTAAGTATGATCAATTATGGGTACAGTACAGTGCTTTTTTTGCCCCTTGTTTTATCTAGCAGAGGATACAGCTATTCGTAAGAAGAAATGTAAAAGGACATAGGCATTGTCGAGATTAATTTGCCAGAAGTATAGAGAGGAAGTGTCGTCATGTGTCTGTCTGTCTGGTGCTATCCGTCGGAATCGAGGACTTCCTAAATAGGAAAGGAATAAGCTCTCCCGTGACCCCGTCTCGGATGCCTTGTGTACCTATTCACCTATATTCCCCCAACCTCCTCCCTCCGCAGGTACAGGGCTTAGGAAGCTCTGCAAGAGGTTTCTACTACTTTCACTTCGAGAATATCTATAGGTGCATGGTATGTACAGTACCTCCACTATGCTAATCTCTACCTTCTACTCCACCTACTCCAACCAACTCGTGTATATAGGGATAAGCCCAAGTCAATCACGCCCGTGCTGACAGGAGGAAGTATTAAATATAGGATACACATGCGCCATACTATGCCGTGTAGACCCTGTCTATGACGACCTGACTCACTGCCCGCCATGAAGCTGCTAAGTATGTAGCTTCGCTAGGCAAGAAATGCCTCGAGTCTATTGTTCAGCTGCAATTGCCGACGAACACGATTGCTTCGACGTTGTTCGCATCGTCGCGGAAGTTAATGTGTCGGTAGTGCAAATGAGCCGCCATATTCTGGGTTGTCGATGAATTCTTGGTTGGGCTGACATAGACGATTCAAACAGTGGACTAATCAAGAGCACAACCAAATCGATCAGTCTGAAATTGAGAAACTTCGATAGGTTAAGATCATAGTGATGATGACAATGACGATGACGATCCTTGTCCTCTGCCTCGACCAACGAACCCCGATTCTGCCATGGCGAGGTCCAGACCCCGTCGTCCTCTAACCCTGACCCATCCTGCGAGCAACCTGGGCCTGAGGAAGGGAGAGCTGTCTTGGATATTTACCCCGTTAATCGTGTTGCGACCTGATATGGTGAGGTCGTATGTATCAGACTGGATTGAGGTGAGGACGTGGAGAAGTGAAGTGAAAGAAAGTGGAAGGATTATTTATGCGAGTACATTATGCAAGTCGAGGGGACAGATAGCCACACAGAACAAAAAATACCTAGAAACTGATAGATCTCGATCAGAAGATGGACAGTGTGAGACAATTTCTGTTGCGGCAAAGTAAGAAACAAGAAACTCAGTCTGGTCCGTACAATGATATACAATATCCTTGTCGACAACCTTATTACACCGTAGATTCAAGGCTTTGTCTCATTGTCTCAGATACAATGCGTCACCGGAGCATTGTCCTGACAATATCCATCTAGCTATCTCTCTATTGAGTATCGCTCAACCAAGATTATTTATTTGCGGCGTTAACTAGTGAACCTCCTAAGTAAGATTCTACATATTCAGCCACCTACATAGTTACCTGACCGTTGGGTTAGCTGTGTGGTGTGGACTAGATATTTACCATGAGCCGACTAATGAGGGTACTGATTGATTACTCATTGTTATTCCTATCGGATAAGAATAGATAATAATAGATAATAATCTACCTGGGTAATAACGGCCAGTGCAATAAGGTATGTCATTACACGAAGTACTCCGTATGCTGTCTAGGTAATCTATGGAGTTAAGTAGGTATTCCTTACAGCTTTAAATTAAGGCCCGCATATACTGTACTGTACTGTGCATAAATCGGATTGCTAAGTTCCTCTTCACAGAACTTGAATCTTTTTGGTTTAGGTACCTACCTAAGGTATTGAAGGGTAGCCAACCTACCTAAAACTTTATCCACGTCCACTTATGAAAAGGCCAACGTTCCAGATAAGGATGATTCGCACGACTCGTGTTCGTTGCAACTATAATACAGTTCGATGGGTGAATGAAGACGGCCGTCTACAGGCCATACTTCCTCCTTGTTTGCCTCCCTTCTATCAACAACATATGAAAGAAATGAAGAGCGTACGTCAAACTGGGAGAAGATGGAAGACGCTAAATATACATCACAAACGCCAGATTAAAGCCCAAATTTTCGCCCAAGTATATGTGTGGCCTAGAAAAAGGTGAACTTCTACCCTACCAGCTGTAATATTGGTTTTGGGCTGTAATCTTCCGGTCCGGCAGTTGTGTCCACACCTTGGACGCGCGCTGACGCTGCGCTTTCTCCTCGCGCTCCCGCCATTCCCGAATTCGTGTCTTCTCCTCCTTGAGCAGGACGGACAGACTGGTGTACGGCGGACGGAGGATGTTGATCCGTCCCCTCGCCCGGTGGTCGTAGTCGACATCGTAGGGTCCACGGTTAACCCACGCCTGAGCGATATAGATCGACGTCGGGTCCGTAATCACCTTGCGCTCACCCGATTTGAGGGTGATGGTGATAGGCTCCGTGTTTGCCTCCCCTGTCACACGGCCCAAACCCATTCCGTGACGAACAATGGCCACGTTCTTCGCGTGCTTCAAATGCTCCATCACATCCTTGGCAACTTTCTTCTTGCTAAACCGCATCTGCAGAATGGCTTCATCGATGTTTTTACCTGCAATCTGGCGCGCCAGAGGACCCAACTTCTTGACGGACGTCTTGAACCAATGGGATTTCACTAAGGATTCGCGCTCCGTCCGCATTATCAACTCCTGCTTCGTGAGACGCCCGCGTTTCCGGATCGCACGGATCACCATCTTGCGCTCCCATCGGATGCGTGCTTTTGGTCGGGGGTCGAGCGCCAAGCTCATGTATTCTCGGTTCCGTTCCTCGAGCCGCTCGGCCGCCGGCTCCTCAGCGCCCGGTTGGGCCTGCCGACGAACAGGCGTACGGCCCTTTGTTGTGAGCTTTGGAGTTGCCTCATCTTCCGCGAAGATCGAGTCCGAACTCAGCGAACCCTCTCGCGGTGGCGGTGCAGTGGGCGTCCGGGTGATCTTGGGTTTGGCGGCCGACTTCCCTTTACCGAAGAAGAAGTTTTTGATCGAGGAGAGAGCGGAAGGACGCGAGTTCGATTCTTGCTTGTCATTTTCACCAGTGTTGCCTTCCTCCTGGGCCCGGAGACTGCGAGTATAGGTGATTGTGCGGCGGGACACCACGGAAGGTGCTGGGCGGGCTGGCAGAGTCAACATACTCGTGGAAACTCGGCGAAAAGAGGGCGAAGGAACTTACCAGCCCAGGCCAGATGTCGATATGGATAGAGAACGCCCCTGGTGGCCATGGCGAACCACAGGAGGGAGACAATGGACGGTGAGAGTCCTGAGGAATGGTTGCGTGATGCTGTTGATATTGGGAAAAAGCTGTCAGGACAAAGTGCCCTTGTCTGGGCTTGGCAGGCGGTGAGCATCCAAACCCGTGACTTGAACAAACGGTGCAAACAGTCGCTTAGAATCAACTACAGAGTATGAGGTTTTGATTCGGTGCGATCTTGAATAATATTAAACCACGCATTGCTACTGCTCAACTACAAAACTATCTGCTTAAGCAGTCTATTATTTCGAGAGTCTTGTATAGATCGGGCCAATGCGATGAGAGGGATCTTGCTTCGTTCAGTCGCATATCACTTATCAATCGTCTGGTACTATCACTCTCGCATGAGAGAACCAGCAATGGCATTCCATTGTTATAGATATCTATTTCGGTGTGTATCTATAATTATTAGATAATACTAACATCTATACTGTGTAGTCGCTTGAGCAACTGCCAGTTGTTTATTCACAGCCAGCCACATCGTGGCGTGTGTGGCACAAACCCTTGTTCCTTCCGTCGCCGTGGTCCGGGGATGTGAACGGAGGATCTCCACCGGAAGAAGAAGGCGCCCAACATTATTTGCTGGGAGCCCTCAATCTGGGCTGGCCGGTCTGAGAAAAAGCAACGACCACGTCGTTAGTAATTAATGCCTGCGCTAGTCACGTGACTAGTCCCAGATTACAGATTGAGATCGGCGATGCTAAATAGACGAGTACTCCGTAACCTGGCAGTCAAGCAAAGAATATTAATAATCTGAGAGAGAAAACACGAAGAGAAATAAAAAAAACCCCTGGCTAGTTGATGTCTAATCGATCCTGTTACACGATCGACTTTGTCATTGTGATTCTGTCACCTATTTTTGTCTCGAGTCACTGTCACAGTGTCACCGTTCCACAGGGCTGTTAGCCTGCTAGGTCACTAAAATGACGGCCAAGGCTGAAGCCAAGGATCCGGCGAGGCAGGCAGAACGACCAAAGACGATGCGCATCGTAGCAATGCGGCCCGTCTGCGCATTTCATCCCCCTCGTAAGGACGATCATATAATAATAAGTAATACCATTTGATTATTCTGCTTCTTATTAATCATTAAATTCATCTTCCCTGCTCCACCCGACGTGCGGCTGGTCCTGCCGCGAACCAAGCTCTTAGCTCTTGTCCTGCGCTCGCCTTTTCGCCGTCACCATCCAGTCCACAGCGCAGTCCCAATCCCAAGACCAGACCCCGTTCGGATATCCACCTTGTCGATCCACCGGCCTCACTCTCATCTCGTCTTCTTCTCGTTTTACACTTTGCCCTCCGATCCGCTCCTTCTTCTCTGCCCTGTCCGCGTCGCCCTCCTTCGTGTGGCCGCTTCTCTTTGCCTTGTCCCGTGAGCTGCTTCCCCTCAGGCTCGCTGTCGTCCGCTCTGCAACCAAAGCTTTTCCCTCTTTCTCGACACGACAGACGGCCCAGGGAAAGAAAAGCCGCTCCTCGGCAGTCTTTACCGCTACCTTCCTTCCTTCCTTTGCATCCCTTCGCCATCTTTCTTGCGACTTACAAGTAATCCTTTTCACGCCGATCGACGGCCTGTCGCAGCTGGCCAGGCATCTTGCGCGGGAACGCGCATATCTGGGATCTGCCACCGGACCAGCTCGCCAAACGGTGACTTTGCACACGCATTCACAGACAAGCATAATCCGAGAAGAGATAGAGGAATGGACTCATTGATGAGGGACCTGGTGGACGACTCCATTTGACTACTCGTGACGCTGAGGCCCGCCGCAGCGTCTCTCGATTTGATTGTCGCTCATCTGGAACGGTCGTCCTGTTCCAGCAAGGCATTCCTTCTGGCCTAACGCTCTCTTCCATTTACCCCTCCTCCATCCACCGCCGTACAGTATTGTCCAACAGACATGGATATCAATTCGCTACTCTCGCCGCAGGAGTCCGCGTCCCACTCGAGGCAGTCGACTCCCGCGGCGCACTATTCCTCCTCCGCCTCCCCATCCGCGCCGCCGCCGCCTACCCTTTCCCCCCATAAAAACATCCGGAGAACTCGTTCGGGTTCTTCCAGACATGGTATGACCTCATCTCCGCTCGCACAACATGTCTTTGCGTCCTCCCGTCTCCCGGAACCGTCACCACCAACGAGTAGTCCCACAAATGGTGTAAGCCTTGGAGGAGGAAGCGGTTCGCCGTCAGCAAACGACCTGTCATCTTCTCGGCAGCCGTCAACTCACGGTATGGATACTCTCGCGGATCTAGCATCTATGCAGCATCATCAGCCCCAGCGCTCGAGTGCCCCGATCCTGCGGAGCACCGAGTCGTACGAGAGCCAGCTCTCTCCCTCCACGATGTATCCCAACGTCAATCCCATCTCCCAAAACTCATCCGCGCCGCGACCTTTCGATCTCGCCCTGCCCGAAACCAAAGAACCCGTTAAGCGAAATTACGCCAATTCTTCCCTCTCGCCGGACGCTCAAGTCGCGGCGACGCAGCTGTTTGCCCATATCCAAGAGAATCCACATGCATACGAATCGCACGTTCAGTTCATTCAATTGCTCCATGCCGGCTTCGTCAATCACGTCTATCCGCCGCAGGCCCCTGACGCCCACGGCGATCCGCGAAAGTACGATTTGCTCCAGGATCTGAGAAGCGCGCGGGAGGACATGGACAGGCTCTTTGCCATGGGCGAGGATCTCTGGGCGGACTGGATTCAAGATGAGAGCATGCTCGCGCAGACGGTCGATGAAAGGATCGCCGTGATGGAGCTCTGTCGGAGGGCTGTCGAGGAAGAATACGGGAGTACGAAGCTCTGGACTATATTTGGAGAGTGGATGCTATATCTGTACAGTGCGGCATCGGGCGAGTCCAGCCAGAGTCAATGGAGCGAGGAGGACCGAATTGTGGGGCGGGAAGTCTTCAGTTGGCAGTCGGTGCTGGATGTGTGGCAGCGAGGGGCAGAGGCAACCCGATGGAGGATCAATGACAGCCACCGCGTGTGGAATAGATTCCTCGAGCTGTCCCTGCAGGATTTGGCCCGCGCGCCCACCGCGGATCGAGTGGCCCAGGTTCGCGGCTTGTTCGAGAACCGCCTTCAGACCCCTCATGCCGCCTGGGATGAGACGTTCCAATTGTTCTCGGGCTTTATCTCCACGTACTACAACGCCAACTACGAGGAAATCATGGCCGATACGGTAGCGCGAGCATCCGAGGCCAAAGCGAAATACAGCGCCCGTGAAGAGTTCGAACTGAGGCTTCAGCGGGCCGTGGAATCGGGTGACCGCAATCTGGAATGGGCCGTCTTCTCCGAGTATATCGAGTGGGAGGTCAGTCGCCACCCGCGAAAGCGGCTGTTCAGTCCCGAGCTCGTTAATGCCGTCTACCAGAGGGCAACTCTCCGATTCCCGACCGATGTGAATCTGTGGGAAGACTATGTCACATACTTGATCGGCGAATCCACTCACCAGCATACGTCCCTCTTACCGATTCTCGAACGGGCGACCCGGCACTGTCCCTGGTCGGGCTCTTTGTGGTCGCAGTACCTCCTCAGCGCGGAACGGGAAGGGCTGTCGTTCGACAAAATCGTGGAGCTCAAACACAAAGCCACCAGCACCGGACTGTTGGACGCGGGTGGCCTGGAAGAAGTGATCAAGGTTCACACGATGTGGTGCAGCTATCTCCGCCGGCGTGCCTTCTTGCCAGATTCGACGGACGAGGACCTCGATGTGGCCGAAGTGGGTATCCGTTCCGCGATCGAGAGCGTGCAAGAACTGGGGGAAAAGAAGTATGGCAAGTCGTACCAGGGTGATCCTTTGTTCCGCTTGGAGCGCATCTACATTCGGTACCTGAGTGAAAGCGGCAGCTGGGATAGCGCGCGGGAATATTTCAAGGGACTGGTTCCGCGTCGGGGCAATAGCTACGAATTCTGGTTGGCCTATTACCACTGGGAGCTCGTTTCGTGGAGCAAATTTGTCCAGGGCGAGCCTACAGCGCATGCTGCCAGGAGAACACCGAATCCCAGCTACGCGACCGCCGTGCTGAAGCAGGCCATTAAGAGGACGGACTTGGACTGGCCGGAGAAGATCATGACCACCTACATCTCTCACTGTGAGGATTACGAAGATTCGGATGAGCTACAACTGGCCATCATTGAGACGCGCAAGGCCATGAAAGCTATCGCGCGGAGACGCGAGAAGGAGGCCTTGGAGGCTGCCGCCGCTCAGCAACAAGCCGCAGCGGTGGCGGAGTCGGTTGCCCCACTACCGGAGGGTATCAGCGCTGTGTCAAAACGAAAACGCGAGGAGGAAGCTGTGGACATCAATGGGGTGCCTAGCAAGAAGGCTCGTCCTGAAGAGCCTCCTCCGGTACAAGCCCCGCCCGCGCCGCCCAAGAGAGATCGGGAGAATGCGACCGTTTTCGTCAAGAATCTGCCAAAAGACGTCAGTGAAGTGAGGATTCGACAGTTCTTTCGCGATGTAAGCCATGCATAGTGTCGTGCTTTTGTGGATGTCAGGCTGACTTTCCTTTTGTAGTGTGGAATAATCAACAGTCTGAAGCTGTTACCTCCGGAGAATGACTCGCTGTCAGCGGTGGTCGAGTTTGACTCCAAAGAAGATGCTATGTCGGCTTTGACCCGTGATCAGAAGGAGTTGGACGGCCGTACCATTGAGGTGCAGATTGGTAGCGGATCGACCTTGTTTGTAACCAACTTCCCGCCCACAGCAGATGAGGCCTATATTCGAAATCTTTTCCGCGAGGTATGCCGGATTCTCCTGTCGTCTTATATTTGTATATTCAGCTGGATGCTGACTGCTCATGGCAGTTCGGTGAGATCGTCGATGTGCGGTTTCCTTCCCTCAAGTTCAACACCCATCGTCGATTCTGCTATGTGCAATTCAAGTCAGCAGATGAAGCACAGGCTGCCACCAGGCTGGATGGTTCACCCGTGGGCGATAATCTGCACTTGGTTGCAAAGATCTCTGACCCGTCCAAGAGGCAAGAGCGCCAAGGTCCTGTACATGAGGGACGGGAGATTCACGTTTCTAACCTCGACTGGAAAGCAACTGAGAACGATCTCAAAGAGCTCTTCTCGAAGTACGGCCAGGTCGAAGTGGCGCGCATTCCCACCAAGGTTGACGGCGGCAGCAAAGGATTCGGCTTTATCGTGTTCTCCTCCAAGGTATGCATCAACATCTGTATTAGATCTCTCTCTCTCTCTCTTTTTTTAGCCACCACTCTCCTTTCTTCCAGCTAACGGGTTGTACAGGAGGAGGCAAATGCTGCTCTCGAAATGGACCAGAAAGAATTCCGTGGACGGCCACTGCATGTGAAACTTTCAACACCCACCGGAGTTAAACGCATGGCAACTACTATCGTATCGCGCGTGACCAAATCGCCGTCTGTCGAACCGAACGGAACATCGGGCCGATCGTTGACACCGGAAGTTGAAGGTGACCGTGCGGCCCGGACCCTTGGGCTGATGAACATTCCCGACACCGTCAACGACGCCCGTATCCGGTCGCTGGTCGAGCCATTTGGCACCTTGATCAAAATCATCTTGCGACCGGATCGTCAAGGCGCCATTGTCGAGTTTGCCGATGTCAACGATGCTGGACGGGCATCGCTCGAGTTGGAGGGTCATGAGATTGCTCCTGGTCGCAAAATCCACGTGGGCAGCGTGAACGAGATGCTGAAGCAGAGTGCGGAACGCAAAGTGGACCGTATTCAGATTGGCAAGCAGAAAGACCAGAAGACGACGGTGATGCTTCAACCTGCCGGCCCGATCAGGCGACCCGCGCAACCCGGCAGTGGCCGGAGAGGGGGACTCGGTGTGAAGCGTGGTGGGGGGCTAGCGACAATCTCAACCCATCGAGATGAACGAAGTGAGACTGCTGGCACTCCCGTTGAGGGAGAAAAGACGAAAAAGAGCAACGAATATTTCCGCGCAATGATCCAGGGAAGTGGGAAATAACGGTTCTTGCATGGGAATAGGTGCATTTCTGGGGTGGCGTTTATTTGTATTCCCCTGCCGGGGGGTTTTTTTTCCCCCTTTCCTTTCCTTTCTTTTTTTCTCTTTCTTCTTGCTCCTCGAGCATATCTTCTCATACCATGACGACCGGGTCTTGGGATTGGACATCTTATTATCTCGTCGTCGATTGCTTTCTCTTAGCTTTATATCCCATGAAATGTGAAACGCAAAGGAGGTGGGTGTGTAGACTAGGTTTTATTCTTTTCTAATTTTGTCTTCGTCTTTTTTTTGTGTATGTGTGTGTTTCTTTTCCCAAGAGGCGTGCAATGTGGATCGGTGAGGGTGGATGATTGATGAGATAGCATGAAATGAAAACCGGGTGAAGGGGGACGGGTCGGATGGGCCGTCCAAGTATCGATCTTGCATCAATCTCTCTCTCCACGTCTAGTATATGCCTCAGTGAGATCGCTGTCTCCATGGACTATCGAGTGTAGTATAGCAACTGCGATCAGCTGAAACGGGGAATGATGTACTCGACTAGCTGCCAGTACGCTACATTAGTGGATTCGTGGATGTGCAAGTACTCCGTACAGTGGTAGGATGTCCTGCATGTGCACAGCATTCCTTCATTAGTATTATTCCGGTTCGTATCTACTATCAGGATTAGGCTTGGCGTGCAGCTAGCTGATGGTGGGCCAGACTAGCAAAAAACGAGGGGTGGAAAGTCAATGACCTACATGAGGGAGGGGATCAGCTAGTTCCTAGTTACTCTGTCACAAGTGCTTGAACTCGCTTAGTATTGGACTACCATTGACGTTTGTTGATTCTGTATTGTTCTAGACCTGAGAGCTTGTTGTAGTGGGGATATAGCGGTACTTGCTGGATTCAATCCCATGAACGACGTTGATACTTGTAGGAATAATTATGGTGTATCGGAACGAATCTTGTTGAAGATAGGGAAGCTGTACAATAACTCTCTCTATTTTATAAGTTGGGTAAATTCTCGAACGTGATGCGGGATTTTTTATAACATATAGACCTGTTTTAGTTTGAGCGATCCAGCGACAGAATTGCGATGGACGATCGAGGCATCTCCTGCGGTTCCCACCCCTCCAACAACCCCTGCTGGTACATACATATAACGAAGACCTTGTTTTTCTTCACTCACCGACTTTATTCTCTCTGTCTGCGACGAGACCATTGTCTCGCTGTCTGTTGTGATCTTCGTTATTAACGAATTTTTTTTCAGCTTCTGCCCTTTTGTCGGGACCCGGCTGTTGAATCTCTCTGACGTAGTCAAGCTAGCTAACCAGGTATGTATATCGTACTGTACCCACCTTGCTTCCTTCTACAACTTTCTTCACTTCAAGCCACTCTTTCCACAGCATCTCGATTTCTTGGTTTTTGACTATATCAAACCTGTTATACTAGCAAAGCCGCTACGCTAGTTTATCAGTCGACCCCGCTGCGATAACCCCTACCCACTTCCCTTGCTTATCGCGGTCAGCTCCAGATACTGAGGTAATCAATCAGCCACTAATTGTTGCAGTTTGGCCTCAAGTGGAGTCGAGGAGCTCTCTTAGCTCTCTGCCGCCACATCCGCGAGGTGGGATTCGTCCAGTCATTCCTCCGCGAATAACGCTGCCTGCGTCTACTCCGTACTTCTAGTGATCGGATTCACCACCCCTCCGTTCTGTCCCCGTTTTAACGCCCAGTCTGTCCTTTCTGTCATCCAACTTTCTCTTTTATACGGCTCGAGTTCGGATACAGCTCCCTTGCGGAGTTCATCCGGCTGCCTGCCATTGTTCTGTCATCGCTCAGAAGAGGAGAGGTTGCGAGCCTGAAGGCTCATCGTCGACATGGATTTTGACCTCGTTCCCGGAGGGACCGGGAGGAATTACACTGGGATTCTCACCAAGACAATTGTCTACATTGGAACATTGTTTCTCTTCTTGATCGGTGCGTTCCGTCGGGTTTGCTTGCTGCCTCGAGTCGACGTACGTCATCACAATCGCCAAAGCTGACTGTCGTCTACACAGCTACTGCTCTCACCCTCGCATCCATCAACGTCCCGAAATGGGTCAGCTATCACAGTGAAAAGGTTAGTCACCTGCTTGATCAGTGACGAAATTGCATGCTGAACTTCTACAGCCACAGTTCCACTACTCCTACGGTCTCCATCGCCGCTGCTCGTCTCTGACCGACACGTGCGATCCGTTCCCACAATATGAGGACTGCCAGGGAGAAGATCGCTACTTCTGCTCGATGTGGCGCAGCATAGGCTTTCTCATGTCCTTCGCCGTCGTCCTGGAGGGCATTGCTTTAGTCGCGTATCTGGTCATCCTCTCTGGGGGGAAACAATTGCGAGAGTCTGGATGGGGGGTCCTCAGCGTGGTCATTGCCCTGTCAGTTGCTGTTCAAGCTGCAAGTATGGGGTTGGTGGTGAGTGCACCGACCAGATTCTTCGTATCATGTGCAGCTCGTTTCATGTCCAACACTGATCGTCGTGCCCAGGCATACCTCTTCGAAAACGACGAACGCTTCTTCGTCGGATGGAACCTCGACATCTCCTGGATCTTCTGCACCGTCAGCTGGTTCATTTCGCTGGTCTGCGCCGTAGCGGTAGTAACCGCAGCGCGGATCCTGCCTTCGGAGGGTGGTTACGAACTCATACCCGATCTTTCATAACGTCGATAGCCTGCTATTGAAGAATGGTGCGACCCGACCAATGAACTACGACCCCAAGCAATGAACTAAAGATGACGATCGGATGCTTTTTGCGATGCGATACGATTCTTTTCAATCAGTTTCATCAGCTAGCAGCTAAGACTGGCTGTAAGCTGGGTACCTTCATCATTGATTTTTGCCTTTTCCCGACAGCTGGCAGCTGCTCTTTATACCGAGCATTCGACTTGAGTCCGTTTCTTTTCTTCTCTTCTTCTTCTTCTTCTCCTCTTCTTCTCTCTCTTTTTTTTTTCTCTCCAAAAGAGGGATCTCGCCAAAAAGAGGTGTCCCAACGAGTATAAAATTCCGCTCATCACTTCATCACTCATAGCCAGGTTCTCGATTGCCATATTCTGGCGCTATCATCCTTGCATTTTTTCCATTTTCCCGCGTTGACTCTTTTGAATCTCTTCGGGCCGGGGCAGGCTTACTTATAGTTCATTAATTCATGTCATATTAGGTGTGGTGTGTGTTTTCTTTTTTGTTTTTTTTTCTTGTCTTTTTTTTCTGTCTCTGTTCATGTGTATGTGTGTATCTTAGTATATCTATGTTTTATGAGGTTTGATTGATGTTTATCCTGTCTCTTCAACCTGGTAACTATACTAGCAATGTTGTGTTGTGGTTGGCTGCGTTGGCTGTATATATGCCCGTTTTTTGCTTTTCTTTTCTTTTCTTTTTTTCCTTTTTTTTTCCCCTTTTGCTCTTTTTCTTCTCGTTTTTATTCTTGGTGTTGGTGTTTTTTTTTTTTAGAATGACGGACGAACGGCTATTATACTATAGTATAATTAAATTAATATAATCAATTTTTCGAAAAGAATCAAATTCAAATTCGGATTAAAATTCAAATTTGGATTCAGATTCAGACTCAGATTCGGAAATCAAGGAGATTACCTACCTATTTACCTATCTGATATGTACATAATATCACAATCAAAATTAGATTAGATAGATCACTGATCCTCATAAACATAAGCGTACTGTACCATTTACTTCCCTTTGTCAACGAAGACGTATCAATAAGATAACTAACCGAATTTCTTTTTTTTTGACCAGAACTAGAACACTTGAACTCATAGGGGTGACATGAAGAATACAACGGTGATTAGGGAAAAAAAAATAAACATCAGGGTAGCCCAATCCAATCAGTCTTCCATCTCACACTCTCCTTGCTTTGTCTCGGGTTAATAATATTCTTTGCTTGGTTTATTTATTTACATGGGTGGAAGATCACTACCACATAGGACTCGTACTTATCTACCTACCTATCTATCCACTTTGTGAAATGAATAAGTGAGTGACTCGATCGATGATCGAATAAATAACTATAATTAGGTACTAATACACTATATCCTACCTCCTTTCCTTTTTTCAAAAAAAAAATCTCTTATTCTTCCTCTCACTCTTACTTAGTATCTTTTAGAATAGAATAAATGGCTATTATACCATATATAATGTAACTAATCAAACATCCAAAAAAAATCAAGCAGATTTCTAACCTATCTATCTGATATAGGTGATATTATCATCAAAAATACAGTAGAGTATATTATATCACTGATTGATCCTTATAAGAATGTAAGAATATATGTAAACATAAGCAATAAGCATACCCTGCCTGACCTTGGAGGAGGAGTGGGGAGTTTATCCGCCAAGTTGTTTTTTTTATTTGATTATTATTATTTTTTTTTTGATTATTTTCGGGGGGTTGTTTTATTTTAACAAAGGGAGATATGGGGTCCTGCCCCTCTATAGCCTCGGGGATAAATAAGTACAGGAAGGAGCGGGAGTTTGTACGAACTTCATAAATGGGTGACTGGACCGATAATCTGCCTGAGTAGCTGGTAATTACCTAGGTAGGTACTTGCCCTGCCTACTACTTTTTTTTTCTTTCGAAAGATGACTGTGCTGGCTGATTATAATATATTAGATAGGTAATGTCCCATATTAGGCATGTTACGCTATGTTATATTAGGATCTGGGATCTGGGATCAATTCAATTCAATTTCAATTCAGGCACAGATGGGTATTACAGGAACTTCAAGGACTTCAACAGTTAGCGTAGCGTAGTGTAGTGTACATCATACATCATACCATACATCGTACATAGGACATCGTACATAATACATCATGTCACAGCAAGGGCGAAGCTCGAACATGGGTAGTACTAATTAATCCAATCCAGTGCAATCCAATTCAATTCAATCAAATCCAATCAGGACAAAGGGGGTGAAAGAAAGGGTCAGGCAAAAAGAAAAGCCAAAAAAAAAAAGGAATAAAGAAAGAGAGAGGAAGAAAGAATAAAGAAAAAAAAGTTGGACAAAGACAAGAAAAGTAAAGACAAGACATGTACCCGAAAATTGATAAAGAAAAAATTTACCAAAAAAAAAAAGAAAAAGAAAAAAGAAAAAAAACAAAAGAAAGGAAAGGGAAAGAGGAGAAATAAAGGGCCAAAGCTGATGACTATCCAATCCGGTTCAGGGTCCAGAGCACCAGAACACCGGAGCAGAACAGATATGTCGTGAACAGCCTGTGAACCTGGGGGAAGGAAGAAGGGAAGGGTAGCGTGAGGGGGATGATATTGGTTCAGTTTGGTTCAGTTTAGTTGAATGAGAGACAAAGAGAGTAAGGATGTTTGTGTGAAGTACAAGGGGAGGGGAAGATGAAGAGAGATGCTGATCCCGTCTGTCCATTTAGGTCGAGGTAGACAAGGCATGTTGGCAGGTAGGTGGTTGTTGAATTCTCACCAATCAATCCCAAGAGCCCTATTTTTTTAGGCAGTACACTCATAGACAGATTATGTAGCACTGTTGAAAAAAGAAAAAACAAAGGTTGATTGCAGCAAGGATAGTAGAAGAGAAAGTCCAAAAAAGCAGGTGTGAACATGGATGTGGATCAGGGTGAAATATTGATTTATCCTCCCGTATGTCGTCTGTCTGTCCAACACAGAATATTGAGTGGTAGACTGTCAATTTCTGTGAGATGTTCAGGGTAGGCTGGCTAGACGAGACAAGGATACTCTCCATGACCGTCATGTCAAAAGGAGGAAGGATCGGTGCAAGTGGCCCATCATGTGAATGGAACGTCGTGTGGGGGGTAGGAGGTGGTTATGTCGTACCAACATGAGGATAATAAGCAATGTGCGAAAGTAGTAGTTAGTTGTCGTGGTCTGAAAACTTTTTTGCTTGTTGATCTGATGTCCTGTCACGTCAGTAATCTACCCTCCAATTTAAGCACACTCCATCCACTTGAAGGGATGAAACATACCCAAAAATGTCAATCTCAAATACTCGATACATGGTCCAGGTGATAATGAAATCTGATGAATGGTCTGAGTATGGATGAAGTTGCTCTTCCTAGCGCCTCCATGTTCACGCCTTGGCTCCGATTTTCTTCACTGCTCCTTTTCTGTTGACGCGGGTATTAGAGGTGGCGCGTTTGTCTCGTCGAGCTCCTTTCTTTTTACTCTGAAGTCTGCTGGTGCTGACATTCGAGTCATTATCTCCTGTCTCGTCGAAAAATTCAGGATTGAACCTGGGCAGGATCTCGATGTCGGGAAATGCAACCTTGTTGTGAGCTTCTTGTTCGGCATGGATGTGCTCCCGGATTCGATCGATGATATTTCGGATCTCGTCGAATGACTTGTTGTCCCCGACCTCGCTACGAAGCCACAATGGCACTGGCGCAGACATATTTCTTCCCTTTCTCGAGTTTCTCAGTCCTCCTGACGACGAGCGCTGAGACTGAATCGAGGTCGATCGCCGAGTCCGGTTGACATGGGCAGAACTAACAGATACATCTGTGTCTGCGCTGGGAGTCCGGATATGTTCGCGCTTTCTCAGCGTCAGTTTGAAACTGGACACGCCACCCCAGGCCTCCATCCGGTCCAACGTCTGCTGGAAGATGTCACATTGCTCGAACGGCCAGGACTCGGCCCGATAGCGGGCACGCTGGTAGTGCTTGCGACAGTACCACACCCAGACGTGGTCCGGAAATCCTCTTGTGCAAGTTTTGTTGCGACCGAAGAAGTGTGAGATGCACTTGCGGGGGTTATGGTTGCCTGTCACGCATGGTCTGCTGAACTCGCACTGGAAGGTTTCGTTGCCAGCCTCGTCCATGACTTCTTCCTCTGTGCTCTCAGAGGCTGGAGATTGTTCAGGAGTTGGAGGAAGACGAGTCATGTTGTCAACCGAAAGAGGAATTGACGATGGTGACTGAATATCGGACTCGGTGGTGTTGTTTGTGTTGCTGTGCTGGTGACTGACAGAAGACGTTCTGAGCGTCGGCGGTCGACGCACCATGAAGTGGGAAAGGACTCTGTCAGGAAGAGGGCCAGAGACGATGCAGGGAGAAGAGTGTTCAGGCGAGAGACCCTGGGAGTTCTCTGGGCTCAATATATGTGCAGTCATCCTGACACTGACTCAGTCCGATGATTGAGTGATGCGACGAAAGTGAATGGAATCTGGACGGTTGGGAACAATACACAACGAATCAAGATGATTCGGAGCAAGATGACTCGAGAGAGGGAAGGTGAATTATATGAAGTATGGAAGATCTGGAGGCAGGATTCGACCAGAAGATGACCGGGAATACTTCCTTGCCGGAGCAGACCGCCTCAGAGACCCTGTGTTGTGTTATTATGATAAGGGACAAGCCTGCAGTTCGAGTTGGGATGAATGGCAATTCACTCCATATTCACTCCAGAAGGGTGTGGATGGTAGCGCAGCTTCGAACCAAAAAGAACATTCCGACTGAAGTTGAATCTCGAGGTTGTACCCCTCATAATCTAGAGGATGCTGTTGAAATTCTACCTTCACCCGCTTTATCCAGTGAGAAATATTCTCTCTGGGAGAGCCACAGGCAGGGACGGTGAAGATGGTCCAGCGTCCCAATTCAACCACATCCTTGTCAATTAGGATCGCTTTGCAATCTGTACAAAATAATCGTGAATGGACGCCGTAGACGGGTCGAGTTGAGGTGAAGATAGAGGGATGCATCTGGGGAAGAGAGCTAGAGACTTAGTCTGATTCTCGATGGAAGCAGATGTCACTAGTAAGAGAGGTCTTACTGTGGTATGTATGTCTCAGCGGCCAACATATTGCAAGTACAGACGACAATGAAAGGCTGACTTCTTCGTGCTGGGGATGCAACGGAGGAACTCGGTGGACGCTGTGATTGAAGTAAATGCTGGGGAACGTCAATGCAGTGTCCACGTGCCGCTTCCTTCCATATTAGGGAGGTAAATGGTCGACCCATCGATCAGGTTGATCTTTTTCCCATACTGTACACTGATCCATGAAAAGATATTACTTGCGATTGTAACAGTCTCCTACGCTATCTGATCACTCTATTCTATTCTGCATGTAACTTGAAATGTATTGATGATATCCGCTAAGAGAAGCAGTTTGGGCAATTTAGTTCAAGTTAGGGTTTAACTAGAGTCAGTGGTCATAAGTCCCCGCCATGGGCCCATTTTCCTGCATAATATTTCAGACTCAATCCATTCAAAAATATTATCTATGAAGGGAAGTTTTAAAATAGATTTTGAGTTATAAAATTCGTCACGTTTGCCCCCTTTTTTTATCTATGTTGCGGGCTAAGCCCATATTGCTGACTCAGCTTCGCTCTCGTTTTCTGATTGGTCCATTTGTTGTTCATCACATGACTCCTGTTGATATAACTCGCGTGCCTT
>NW_027192399.1:0-36628 GCF_041956645.1 Rasamsonia byssochlamydoides | reverse complement strand
TTCCTTTCTTCCTTCCCCAGCGAATCCTTTTTATGAGCTCCTAGTTTCTAGACAGCAAGGCTTTGGCCCTTCACAATCTAATATAGAAAATCTGTTCACCTAAAGCCTACAATAGCTACTTTTTCGAGGATAAAGTTAGTCCAGAATTTCTTAAAATTCATATCTAAAAAAGTTCAACATCTTAATATTAATTATTTTAAATAGGAATTATATAATTTAATCTCTTAATATATAAGAACATTTTTATTGAAAAAAAAATATCGATGAAGTCTATAGTTTAATTATCTTATTTATTTTTACTAGTTGAACATTTTGACAAAATTTGGTTTAAATTTATAGTTTCAAAATATGATAATTATGATAATTTCCTTATAAAATTTGTATATAAAAATATAGATTCACTAATTTTCTAATTGAAAATATATTTTTTCTAATACTATTACCAACATAAATTTGTTGAAAAAAATGAATTTACAAAATCTGCAAGTTCTGCGAGAACGGGCTCGTGTATTATATGAAAGTTAACCATAAAACGAAACGACCTTCGGCTGGCGCACCTCCGGGTCAAGGTGTAGTTACCTAGTTAGGCATGACTGTAGCTGGTATTTTTGATAGAAGAGTGATTTATTATATAAGTAGGATGAGTGGGTGCTTTAATAATGAAGTTGCACAAATTTATATTTCTTTTTTTTTTAAAAAAAAAAAGGACGAAAGAAAGCCACTGCGCTTATAATATTTTCTTTCTTTCTTTCTTCTTTCTTTTCTTTCTTTTTTTTTCCTTTTCGGGAAAACAAAGCCACTGACGTCCTCCGATAGGATAAAGAAAAGGGTTGGTCTGAATGGAGTTAAACAAAAGCTACTGCCCCTCGATCTCGAAAATAGTATATATTTTGTGGTCATAATTATGTCAAAGTTGCATGCATATCAATGTTAACCTGAGCTCTAGACAAGAAGAGCTTGCGAATCTGAATCTTAATCATCACATCAATCTTATCCTTCAAGCCTGTTCTCCAGATTTTATTTTTGGGACATTTTTCTCTGACGCTACCGTATTCTCGCTGAAATCAGTCTCTCCCATTTCCGCGTTATTCAGGCCAAGTTCAGCGCAGATACGCTCCATCCTAGCCCCGTCTCTTGCACCCGTGCTATCCTGGAAAATGGCATCCATCTTCCTGCGTTTTGTACCGCGTCTCGGGCACGAAGAAGTATACCCAGACGAGCATGATGAAGCAGAACGAGGCGAAGAAGATGTATGTCCCGAAGCGCATCTGCTTCAACATGTTGGGGGTTGTTTGTTCTAGGAGAAACTGCGGAGTCAGAGACTGCTGATCCTATTCATGGCGGAAAAAAGGTTTTGCTTGCTTACGTTTATCATCCATCCACAGGATATGACTATTCCAATCGCTTTGCTTCGGATCCCAGGCGAGAAGATTTCGCTTGAATAGAGAAATCCGACAGGGCCCCAGCTGAAGCTGAAACTGGCGCCAAGCACCTAAAATCATTATCACTATCAATGATTATCGGGACCAACCAACTAGCACCATAAGCCTACATAGAGAAACGCTACACCAACCCACCCTGCAACAGGCGCATTCGAGCGTCCTGCGGGAGCCGCCGAAGACGCGCTATGATGGCAAGAGCCTCGTCTTCGCGACCGTTTGTCATGAGCCAACGAGTTGAGAACGGGAGAAAACTGTATAACTTGTCAGTATATCGTAGCCCTGCGTCTACTTGGCAAGTGGACGCACAATGTCTCACCCAGAAGCAGCACCGCTGGTACATTTTGCAGAGCCAAGGGCAGCCGCCATGCGAGACTGCTCTGCCCGTCACGACTTCCGGGACATCCGTATAGGGATTGAAACCGGAGCCACCGAATGATGCGCGTCCAAGACGATTGCAGCTCTCACCTCCAATGAAACTGGTGGCATAGCAGATCCAGAAAGCGAGCAGAACTCCCGTCACGATTCCGACCTGCTGGATCGAAACCAGACCTCCTCGAAATTCGGGGGGAGCGATCTCGCTCAGGTACATTGGAACCACCTGCGTGCATTGGCCGATTGCAAATCCTGCGATTATTCGGGCGGCGAAGAGATAGCTGGTGCTTTGAGCCGCTGCTGTCAGGGACGTTCCAAGAAGAAACAGCTATGCAACATCGTTAGCTCTGATTGTGGAGATACAATAGAAAGGTTGAACTTGCCAAACATGCCACCATCAAACTATACTTCCTCGATATCTGCTGCGCCAGCCACCCGTTTACGAGCGCTCAAGCCCACGCGCCCAACTGCATGACAGCCACGACCCATCCCTTGAAGTTCGCATTGGTGTAGACCTCAGGGAAGTGCGCGCCAAAGTTCTCTCCGGTGAGCAGATTCGACATCATTCCCTGATCACTTCCATAGAGCAGCGACCCGACGGAGGCGAGCGCCACGGAACCGACGACATAGCCTCCCGACGCCCACAGTCCCCGAACCCCGGTTTTACTCCCCGTCGTCAGTCGTTCGACTCTCCCGGCTGGTTGGAATGAGATTTTGGCGATGCCAACCATGTTGTATAATAGTCACTTCGTAGATACGTGTAGATACATATCTAATGGAGTTCCTCCAGCAGAACTATTTCCAACGCAGAGTCACCGCATGTGAGGTTTATGTATGTAACATTGCAACAGCAGCCGAAGTTGCTTGGGTCTGCTTAACAGGGCAAGTTCGGTCTGTCTCAACGGAGGCAGGGTGTCAGTGTCACGATAAATTATAAAGTCAAACTGGATTTAGTATTTCACTGTCAATCTGCATGCAGAGAACCGAACCGTTCCAATGGAAGTATCCCCGCCGAAGCTTGCTTTCCCGCATTCTGTGGTCTGTTCTCCGCAAGCAAGAAAAAAAAAAAGAGAGAGAGAGACTGCATAGATGAGCCTTCTCATTGACGAAGAGTTGTTAAAGGACATATTATGAGATGTGTGTACCTATCATTCACCAGAAATGTAGCCTGATGGATCGATCGTTCGTAGGAGAGAGAGAGGGTTATGTAGGTAGTTTTACATCCAAGGAGAAGCTCCTTGGATGTAGCTGCAGCGATCGATGGCAAAACTAATCACACCATTAGAAAAAAGAAAAAAAGAATGAACCTTAATCCACTCTCAAACCTACCTAGATACCTGAATAGTCCATTTTATTTCTGCTCGAGAGTACCTACATATAATTCCAAGAACAAAATGTCATGACCTAAGACTCTCTTCTTGTACCGTACAATGTTCTTATTTTTTTTTTTTAGATATAGCTGTGCATGTGAAGTCATCCATCCACCTATCTATCCATCCCTCTATCTATCTCCTTCACATTCTTGTCCTTAGTCCAGTCGACCTAGCCGAGAACGCTTTATCCGCTAGTCAGGGTCTATGCGCAAACTTCTTTATTGTCTGGATGGACCCTGAGTTGGTCCCGGGAAAGTATCAATGGATACGGATGACGGGTACAAGGTGAGGAACGCTGAGCTATACGCAGCTCATAGGTATGTATCATCCAGGATGATAAAGTCCTCGTGGAGAAGCTAGGTACTCTTCTTGCTCCTGAGTACTCCGTGGCTTGGCGCGAGCGAGCAAGCGTGTGATCGGGAGGGGGACTTCCTTCTTCTGCTGCAAGAAATCCGTCAGTCAGCTGTCGAGAGGGAGGGATATACTCAGGAACACAGCTTGTCAAGGGGTCTATTTTGAAAGTTTACTGACACAAGAGCGGGGAGCTCGCGGATGTAGATATAAAAAACCGAGAGTTGGAATCCAAGACACGAGACGCCAGTTGAAAAACAAGTATTGAAATCCTTAACTCATCTAACTCAAACAGTTTCACAATGTAGTAGACTCCGAACGCCAACTGCCATTTATGCCCAGAAAGAAAAGGTTTTAAGAAAAGGCTGCCAGCAAGTTTCCAAACTAGAAGCCCTTTGCTCAAGTTGAAAGAAAAGAGAGGAACCATCAGCAGATAAGATTGCATGCCGTAAATGATTCTTTGGCATGCAGACTCCGGAACAAAAGCTACCTAGCGTAACCGCTGGCCACAGCCGTAGTTCGAGGAGCATATCTCCGACGGCCTGAGTCCCATCCAACAGACCCAATGTCGATGGACTGCATCTCCTGGCTCAACGCGTCCATTCCTGTGGCGGGATAGTTCTGTTTCACAGGTGGCGCAATTGGCACCTTGGTCGGGATAGGCGGACCGGTGTTCTCTAGCGCATATAATGAGGACGTCGGGTATCGACTCGGGGACGGCGAGGCGGACCTCCGCAGGGCCTGAGACGTGCCATAGGCGGGAGGAGTACTGTAATTTCTCTGATGGCCGTATCCATTCTGCTTATCATACTCGTGAGGACCACTGTTGGGATGGGGAGGCGACTGAGAACTTGGATTGGATACCTGTCCATAAGACTGAGGGCGGCCGTTGTGCTTTTGAAGACGATTTCTGCCAGTACGCCCAGCAGAATCCGGAGCCGTGGGCATCGTCTGAGAAGTCCCCATCTCTCGAGCTGACGATCGAGCACTCTGCAGGGCATTCTGTGGTGGGTGCTTGAAGCGAACAATAACCTCTGGTTTCTTGGTCTTCCGCTCTGGTTCGGGAGCCCAGGTGTCAGACGGAAGATGGTCAGAAGGATCGATGATACGGCCATCATCACCAATGATAGGGCCGATCTCTCCCTGTGTTTGGGTCTCGCTCTGTCTTCCCGAATCCGTCTCTCGGTCAGGGGCCTCATATCGCGACCTGGGGTCCCCAGTCCCGGATGAAGACCTTCTCGCATTGGGGTTGAAAGCGTTGTAGGAATCCGGACCGAAAGGAACGCTGGATAGATCGCGACCCTCAACCGGTGAGGGTTTGGGACTGATGGATTTCCTATGAGGGACTCCGCGTGGGTCCGGGCTCCTCGACCTTGACCTCCGCACCAAGGCTCTCTCCTCCACGGCAGCCGGAGAAGCATGCATCGATGGAGCGGGCATTTGAGGTTGCGGGGCATCATAATAATAAGGCCTCTGCGCGGTTGGAGAGGGCATATTGATCTGCATTCGCCCGGAGCGGCTTTCATGCATCGCACGAGGTGGCTCTGCTCCTGCACCCGCCGCATCATAGCCTGCGACCAGACTTGGAGGTATAGCTGATGAATTGGTAGTTGGAGATGGGGGATACGGCATTTTTTGGGCGCCATTTGTCATCTTAGATGACATCGAATTGCCGGAGTGGGAGAGATCCAGTTCAGCAGCAGACATTGGCGCAGGCACAGCATGTTCCTGCGATTCAGGGAGTGGATGCGCATATTCTTGCGAGTATGCCTTGTAAGATGATGGAGGAGGAGGATGTCCAGCTCGCTGATGCCCTGGGCTGTATGTAGATCTGTGCACGGGTGGTGGCGGCGGAGGTGCAGACCCTTCCTCCTGTTCATCTTCGACGGTTGGCTGCATGGATGCATATGTTGGGCGTTCCCCTTCTCGGCCCAGGGACCGGCGTGGGCGAGTACTTCGAGATCCATCCGGCTTGATTGAGGACGTGTTGTATTGACGACGAGCACCTTGCTCAGCAGAAGCAGACGCAGGGCTGACTTGAGGCAAGCCCGGGGCTGACGACTCATACCCATTAGCTTGTGCGTGAGGAGATTTTCTATGGTGCTGTCCGTAGGAAACATGGTCGGCATTGTACTGGTCATGTTCGGGAGAAGCAGCCTGATGGGGGCTCTGCCGATGTGGTGTTTCGTATGGATGTCGTCTGTAGACATCGTCTGTCTCAGGTGGATAATCGTATGGATCTTGCGCCATGGGCTGCCTCTGCCAGTGGGGCTCGCCTTGGTGGATCTCATCATCATATTCCGCATGTACTGGACGTGCCTCTAGATATGGCGGGTCATACGACTCAATATGCTGGTCTCTGGAACCCATCCGTACTTCCTGAGGGTACGGAACATGGACTTCCTGAGGGTATGAAACATGGTTTCCGGATGGTTGTCGATTTTGGAGACTTGCCCTTTCCCTCGGCAGATCATCTGGCATATCGTAGCCTCTAGGTGGATGCGTTGCCGGTGACGAGCCGTGCATTTGGGGTACGTGAACGTCCGGTGGTCTCCCATGTTTCGATGAGGGGCGAGCATAATCACTACCAACCGGCTCCGGAGGCGTGGAATGGGCATGACCTGGTGCCTGCGGCTGCGGATGGTGCTGCGGTTCCGGAGGATGCTGCGGCTGTGAAGGATGTTGCGGTTGTGGAGGATGTGACTGCGGGGGATGTTCTGGCCTGGCTGGAGAAGAAGCCGTGGGATCTTCTGGCAGAGGGCGTCTTTTGGCCTGCTTTGGTTTTCGTGGCCCCGAAAGAGACGATCCTGCAGTAGCAGTCCCGCTGTTCTTGGCCTGAATCTTCTCAGCAGCTTCCTTTCTTTTCTCAACGACGGTCTCGTCTTCTGGTCGAGTGTCATAATAGGTCATTTCGATGCGGACTTCTCCCGCGTATTTGCCTTTGAACTGCAGCCCATGCCACTTATCACTCTGCCCACCACCAGGGACAATCAGGTTTTTGAGATCAATCCATGTCTCGCCGATCAGATCCGTCTTCTTATCATCGTTGAAAACAGACACTTTGAGCTGATAGTAATCAGGGGAGTCATGCACTGTGAAGCGTAATTCCTGGTCCCTGGAGATAACGATCAGCATGCACACGTAAAAGCAGGATCCTGAGATGTGTCCGTCTGCATACCACTTTGGGGTCTGCCCTCCTCTCAGATCGGTTTCCGTCTTCTTCGCCTCTTTGCCTAAGCGGGCAGCACAATAAGGATTCTGCTTGCCTAAGGTCTTCCGGTTGGGCAAGTTCTTTGCACGGTCAATCACAGCAACCAAGGTGCCGATCGGAGGGCCATCCACCGACATGTCTGCATAGATACCAGCCGTATGCCCGTGGGGCGGCAACTTGATACCCTTTGATGCCATTGGAGTACGATTGAGAGAATGCAAGATTCTCTCAGATGGAGGATACAGAGTCTTGATGAGCTTCAACTCGGCTAAGCATCCGCAGCAACTGAGATCATGACCTGGTTTAAGGAAATGGCTTCCAAACTATGTCGTGCACTGCTAACGAGCGTACTCTGCGCAGAATCGAGAGCGATTGATTCAATCAAGCATGTTGCAGCAGAAGAGCAAATAAAGAATAGCGGGCAGAGTGAAATAGAGAGATGAGTTCGGTCGAAAAGACGGGCAAACTTCTGCAGGAAGAGAAGTCGAGTTGGAGGTCCAGTGACCGATGTGCTGCAAGGCTGTGGGGAGCTGTTTTGGTTTGCCTAAATCGGGCGAGAGGCTGGGAAAGAGCGACGTGTGGCTGGTCGGAATGTGCCTGCGGACTGCCTGCCTGCAGCTGCAATGCAAGGTGGCCTGGGGCTTGGCGTTCCCTCTGCACTGCTGAGGATTGGCCGATCGGCCACATCTACTCAGATCGTGGAGTTGATACCAGAGGTCATTCCGTCTGACTGGCCGATAAAGCTGCAAGGACGATCGAGGCCCGAAACAGGGCAAATAGTGGCGGCGGGCAGCGGAATGAGGCGTTATCGATAGGCCTAGAATTTCCCAGCCACACGACGCGTGGGACGCTCTTGCTGTTCCCTTTCCAGCATCATCTGCAGCACTTGCCCCGCAGAACGCATACATGCCATAACAAAGAGACCACGGAGTGCTCGGTATGGAGTACTATGAGCTGGCCTAGGGGCCACATATGTGCACTGTGGAGGTTGCAGAGTTGTGATCCAGTCGCAGTGTATCCGACTATCCGTAAGTGCAACTGACAGCTGTCTGTCCTCCGCATGCACTGTTCTGATTCGTGGTGTCCAGATGCTAAACTGGGACAGAAATAGCACTGCTTACTCGTGTACTCCATAAAGAGACGGAGTACAGAGTACTCCGTCCTTTTTATCGGTCACATCCTTTGTGTAATAATAGATGATTGCCTGTACGCGGTACTCCGTACTGAGTCCTTCGGATCATTTGGAGTCGATGTGAGCACGCGGTCGCCATTTATTAGATGCACTCGACTTCATATGTTGAGTTCTGGATGATGGGGAGCTGTGGTCTGTACTGCGTAGATTTAGTCAATTACAAGAGGCCTTACGCTAAATTTTTAATTACAGATAGAAACTTCTAACAGTCAAACGCATCTTACGGGGGTCATAGGAGAGTTGGATTTGTACGAGTGGAGAATGCTCCAGCTGTCCGGTTGAAGTTCTACTATCTGTTTATTGCCTGTCAAGTTCAACAGTACAGTGCTCCGTATACTCCGTAGGTACTCAATATTGGCACGTGACTCTCTGGGACGTTACGCCGATGCTCCTCCCACGCGGGCCTCAGGCTACGATTCAATGAAGCTCCAACTCGGCCAATATGCCACATTTCTCGGCCACTCTCTGGATTTCATGCCTTAGTCCTCTTTCCTGACGGCGGATCCTCACTAGGCGTTGGACGATCAGCAGTGCCAATACTAATCTGCTTTTGCAAGATGTGTCTGTTGTTTCCAAGATGACGAAATCGTCGTCACTGCAGGTGTCGGCAGGTGTAGGATCGCAATCAGATAAGATTCATCAAAGGTTGCCTCCTAACAGGCGACGGCATAAAGTTTCCCCTTCGAATCGCCAACGCGTGGTGTGCGCGTAAGTTTCCCTCTGGCACTCAACATAATTCCTTGTCATTGACCAGATCAGCTGCAATCCATGTAACGTGCGACGGATCAAGTGTACGGGTGAACGGCCTTGCAAGGCCTGTGCTCGAAACTCCAGAGAGTGTATTTACCCCGAGGTGACCGAACGAGTATATGTCCGCAGGGATGAATTGGAGGCTTTGAAGAGAGAATGTGCCGTTCTCAAGCGTTGTCTTGAGGAGGTCGTGCCATCGGAGGCTCAAAGAGAGGCTCTCATTCAAAAATGGAGCGAGGCAGTCTCCAAACTTCCTGCGGAAAAGGAAAAATCAGCTAATGGTGAATACGAGGAGCGTGAATGCCATGACCTACCAAAAGGTCGGATCCTCAGATATTCTGACAGTTATGCGAGGTTTCATGGAGCCTCCGCTGGTGGCCTCTTCATTGACCAGCTCCGTGGACTGGTCGCCATGGTGCTTCCGGCTCTTGGAAGCTCCCAGAGCTCACAGGAGAGTCAACCAGAGAAGTCTTTTGCATCTTTCCTGGGACGCATTCACACTTATGATTCACGGCCGATCGAATTGAATGAAATCGATCCCTTCGAGTTGCCGCCATTTGAAGAAATCGCGGGTTTGTTGGGAGCCTTCTGGGGCTATACAGAGGATAGGAATGACCCCTTTGGCTGTGGTGGCATTTATTATTGGGGCAATCTCAGAGAAATTCTGCCACACGCTGCGGCAGCCTCGAGGGGAGCCCAGACAAAGGGCTTATGTCTGCTCAACGCGACTCTGGCGCTGGCTTGCCAATTTGAATCCTTCCCAGCACAACGAGGTGAACATAACCCCGGAGAGACTTTCTTCACTCGTGCGAAGCAGCTGCTCGGAAACCCATTAGCCGAGTCCACACTGACTGACATGCATGCGTTGACGTTTATGAGCTATTATCTCCTGGGCAGTGGCCGCAGAGATACGGCGTACATTTACATATGCGCTGCCATGAGAATCGCCATGACTCATGGATTACATGATGGATGGGTGGCGAACGAGAGACAGAAGAGAGAGTTCTGGAATATGTTCATTCTCGACCGGTGAGGTTGTCGGAACCTGCATCATGTCCGCTCATTGTTGACAAGAAATTTGTCTAGCTGGCTCAGCTGTCTCACAGGAAGACCATCGAGTATATCAAATGAGTCCCTGATTCTTGATCTTCCCGAGAGACCCATTGGACAGGTCAGTTTCCCGTAAAGCCTTTTTTTTTCCCAAAATTCGCTTTAAATCGGTTATCCGGCACCATTTTCTATTAACGCATCACATCAGGATGCCAATGACCTTCCGCCACCTGATGGTCTGAGGGCTCATGTACAACTGGCATTGATTATGGGCGACATCTCGTCGAAGATATACGGAGCTTGTTCGCGAAAACAACCGCTTGCCACCTTTGTCTGTCATATCAATGATTGCTTGCAAAATTTGTCAGAGTGGCTCAACTCTCTACCGTCCACAGTACAGCTGACCATGTCGCCATCGGCTGAAAATCCCAACAAAATAATTCTCCATTTGATTTATAACCAGGTAAATCCATTATTTAACTCTTCTGACACAGGTTGTGGATTTTACTGCTTACTGGATACTGCAGCTTGTACTTTTGTGTACACGTCCACTCCTATTTCTTGCCGTCAAGGCGAGATTGACATACTATTTTGTCGATGCAACGCACAGCCAACGATTGCAATTTCCTGACTCCTTGATCGGTACATGTGTCGATGCCGCTCGGCGCAATGCGGGATTAATAAGCGGTCTAATGGAATCACGTCTTGCCGCCATGATGTTGACACTACGGTATCACTACTCATTCAATGCTGCTACCGTTCTGGCACTTGCCCTCCTCTTGCCGCAGCATGCTCGGACAGACGATGCTCGGCTCATCGAGACGCTGTTACAAGATCTCAAAAACCCAGGTCAGACCGAGAATGAATGCTCTTTGGACTGCGCGAAGATGATTGCCGAACTGTACTCCATCGTTGAACGATTGCGACGGCTCACTTTTATGTCCTCTCGCTCTCCAGATACCGGTGGCTCTCAAAATTCGGGCGATTCTAGATACGACGGGGACGATCTGGTACGAATTACGTGCAGCAGAGTTCTCTCTGCCGTGGAATTGTCGACTTCATACCTGCCAGAAATTACCGTCTCTCCTGAGGACCCAAACCGCAGTTCAGCATGGCAAGCTACGCAAGCAAACACAGGGCATTCTGTCCTAACCTCAGACAAAAAGTACTCTCCCTGGACCCCTGGGGACTATCCTACCTGAACTGATGAAGCTGTTTGACAACATTTCCGTCTATCGTCATGTACCCGTCTACTGTGTGGCTGATATGGTCTAGGACTAATAATCCTATATAATCCATGACTATAACGAATCAAAGAGGCGAATTTTTGGCCCCTACATCAGCGCCGTCATCAACTAATCTGCCTGGAAATAAGTTCGGTTGCCCGAATACGAAGACAGGGCCGTTTTCCAGGGCCTCATAATTAGGACCAGCAAGCGCTATACCAATTTGGCCATCAAAGTCAAATGACCACAGACGGTATTTCCTTGATATGTCATTTCTCTCATTATTTGGAAATGACAGTTCTGTGACTCCGTGGCCCCCATTGGTCGGTGCTAGTATTTTAGGTACAGACCCTGCGTCCCACGTGGAAACCCCAGCTGAAACTTGCATAAGCTAGCTTCATTCATCTATACAAAGCTATGACGTTTGCTCACACTCTAGTAAGAACGATTATGATGTTATACCTTTTTATGACAAGAACCTCTATTCTATTCAGGCAGCATCAGCTCTGTCATCAGCCATAGCACAATGCTGGCTTGCACGTGACTGGGGGCCGCGACCTTTAGTCTGTACAGAAATTTGGGAGGAACGAATCAGGAGTTAGCACGGGAAACAAGACGAGCGAACCTAGACGATAAACCCATTCCTTTTACAGTTTTCCCTCTGTCGATGACCAGTTTCAGCCGCAGTCCATCTTTCTCTGTTGCATCCATGGCTGCTGATCGGTTTGTGGTATATAACTTGGTGGAAGAGAATGTGCAGATTCTCCATTCCCCGGGTCTGGCTTGACTCTGAAGCTGAAGACTAGAATGGTCAATTGCTAGTCGAAGCATTGGATCAAATTGATAGTTTCCCGGGATTTGTTGAACTGTCACGAGATATCAGCAGTATCGACCTTAAGAACTCTTCTTAATCTCGAGTTCGAATTGGAACTTTCGTTGTGAATTGTATCTGAATGATGTATAGGACCGAGTGACGGTCTCCGTCCTGATATTACTGTCTTGTCTCTGATCTTCACCGTTTTTGGCAGCTTTTGAGATCTCAACTGGACAACTAGCTTCAAACTATACATACATACTCAATGGCGTTCGAAGAGGATAAGATGCGCACCTCTACAGACACACCAGGAAACAACCATCGAACCATAGCCACGACGACAACACTTCAAAAGAAATCCAGCGATGACCACGGATCCATCTCGTCACACAATAATGGCGTACCAAGCAGTGATATCCATAACGGGTTCATTACGTCAGAAGAAGAAAGACGGTTCAACCGCGCATTGAACCGCAAACTGGACATTGTCATGCTCCCGTTCCTGTCATTCTTGTATCTCTTCAGCGGCTTGGATAGAGGGAATGTTGGAAACGCGGAGACTGAAGGTGAGGCCCCTCCCCCAAAACATGGGAGAACTTGTCATCATCATTTCTAGTTTGCTAATGATTGAGGATGTCAGGCTTCACAACGGACATTGGCGCGACTCCGGATGACCTGAATCTAGCCGTGTCGCTCTTTTTCATTACTTTTGTGCTCTTCCAGCCTATATCGTCTGCTGTGGGACGTCAAATTGGGGGTAAACATTGGATACCAATTCTTATGGCAAGTTCTTGTCCACATATATATTACTGGCGCTATACTAACTCGTCCTGCCTTCTCAGATATGTTGGGGTGTGACTACAACCGCTCATGCTTTTATTAAGGGACGAGGTAAATTCATTTCCTCTCCCCTCCATCTTTTATAGGAACTTCAACACTGCGTCTCCTTCTGTTTGTGCTTCAGACGACTGACGTGCCGTATTTACAGGTGCCTTGATAGCAGTGAGACTCTTGATCGGACTTTTTGAAGCGGGCTTCTTTCCTACGGTTTGTTTTTACTTGTCGACGTTCTATACTCGTTTCGACCTGGGAGTTCGCTTGGCGTTGTTCTATGGCAATTATGCCATTGCTGGTGCTTTCTCTGGTGCTCTAGGTAAGTTCTTAAAAGAAAAAAAAAAGAACAGAGACAAAGATTTTTCTCTCGAATTTCGACAGTACGGACATTCATAACTGACTTGAGATCAAAGCATACGGCATCTTTCACATCCGTGGCAGTCTCTATAGTTGGCAATACCTCTTCGTGATCGAGGGGTCCGCTACCTGTATCGCGGGCATCATCGCCTGGTTCTGGCTACCCACGGGTCCTGGATCGGCCTGGTTTCTCACCAGACGCCAGAGAGAATTCGCCGTTGCAAGGATGCAACTCGACAACGCCCAATACGCGCGACATAACTTAGGACAAGACGGCATAGAGAAGATTTCAGAGCGCCTCTCGAAAAGAGATATCGAAGAGACGGCGAAAGACTGGAAACTGTGGTACGCCTTGATCTTCAATATCTGTGCGTCTGTCTCGGCGCAGGCGTTCTCTGTCTTTCTTCCTCTGGTTGTTAAGGGGCTGGGATATACCTCTCTCAACGCCAATCTAGTAAGAATTCTTTACTCTTCCTAAAGTCGAACCATCAAACTGACGATAAACTAGATGTCTGTTCCACCTTATGTATGCGGAGCAGTGGGTCTGTATCTCTTTGCAGTGAGCTCCGATCGTCAGTAAGTTTGCTCTCATCAATATTCAAGATTCATGCAGCGCAAGAAGCTGACAACGCA
Source organism: Rasamsonia byssochlamydoides (assembly GCF_041956645.1). Classification (NCBI taxonomy): domain Eukaryota; kingdom Fungi; phylum Ascomycota; class Eurotiomycetes; order Eurotiales; family Trichocomaceae; genus Rasamsonia; species Rasamsonia byssochlamydoides. Next base: position 23,023 of record NW_027192399.1, on the reverse strand, counting down.
AAGCAAGGAAAGGGGCTATCATATAGTTGTTGGGCTTCTCGTCTGTCTGGTGGGGTTAATCGTTCTCGTCACTGTTCGGCATAACGGCGCCAAGTACGCTGGATTGTGTATCCTACTGGCAGGGAGCTATACTTCCGCTCCTCTGATCGTTGCGTGGCTGAGTGGAAACACACCTGGTGAGTTACGAATTCAACCTTATGGCTATCAAACACTGACATGCTTTCTAGAGCCAGGCAAGCGCTCCCTCGTCATCGGCGTAAACGGATGCGGCAACCTCGCAGGCGTCATCGGCGCGCAGCTCTTCAAAGCGCAATACGCACCGCGCTATCTCCTCCCCTTCTATGTCGCCTTGGCTCTGACGATCTTTGCCATGGCCGGGTTTCTGTCCTATCGATTCGTTCTGAGGGCTGTCAATAGGAGCAAGGAGCGTAAGATCCAGGGCTGGAGTCAGCAGCAGCTGGACCATGAGCGGACTAGTTCGGAGCGGTATGCTGATAAGAAATATATTTTCGTGTATGGGTTATAAGTTCTATACGAGAGGAATTTTGCAATGTCTATTTTTTACTGCAACAGGGTTTCTGATGGGCAAGATGGTCCGTTTGCGCGATATGAGTATCATTGCTCAGAAAGCCTGTTTCTACTTCGTGTGGAATAAGTAACTAGTTACAATATAGGAAGCTGATTAAGGTATCACGAGCCTAATTAAGTTAGATTTGGACGATTTAGCGTGTGCAAAAATTGGTGGAAACTTGGCACCCAAAGTCGCAGAAAATTGTAACTTTTGTATACGAAATTTTTGACTTTAAACATGAATTATGAGCCCAATATGAGGGTTTTCGAAAGAAAAAATAAAAAAAGATTTATGGAGATAATAGTATAAAGAATGTATAGATCTTTTTAAAAATTTAAAAAGCTTTAGTTTTCAAATTACCATATAAATTTAAATTTTGCTTATTTTTTCAATTTTAAAGTAGTATATATATCTTTATAGTATTATCTCCAGATATCCTTTTTTTTTATTTTTTAGAAAATCCTAATATTGGGCTCATAATTTATGTTTAAAAGTCAAAGAATTCGTATACAAAAGTTACAATTTTCGGCGACTTTGGGTGCCAAGTTTCCACCAATTTTTGCACACACTAAATGCGCTTATCGATAAGGGAGGCGGCCCAACCCCGCAGTTTATCTCTCTCGCGTGACCCATCAACCTCAAAGCAAACACCTCGTGTGAAGAACTAAACCGCAAGACAGAATCAGGGCCAAAACAATCCACCATCCTCAGTACACCATACATGCTGATATAATTAAATTCCCAGAAGGCGTCTATCTGAGACTCAAACTCGAGGCGCTCGGAACGTTGGAGGAAAAAAAAACATGGCTCCATCCGCCGTGGACCCCACCAATACAAGCCAGGAGGACTCTCCTCCTGCCCAGGGCCTGACGCAGGAGCAGCTCGACTCCTTCCACGAAAACGGCTACCTCGTAATTCCAGGCTTTCTCTCCGCCGACGAAGTCCACTCGCTGCTATCGACGACGCACGATCTGCTGGATAACTTCCCGCTCGAGAGCCATCCGCTGACGCGCTTCACGACGGGGGATGATGTTGACGGCGACAAGAAGACAGAGAAACACGTTGGCGACGAGTATTTCCTCTCCTCGGGGGACAAGATCCATTTCTTTTTCGAGCCGGATGCTGTGGCGCCGCCTGATCCCGACAATAATCAACAACAGCCTCGCCTCCTCAAGCCGAAGCACCTGGCGATCAACAAGATCGGGCACGGGCTGCATATGAAATCCCCGCCGTTCGCGCGCGTGACGCTGTCCCGACGTAACGCCGCGATCGCCGCCTCGCTCGGGTTCCGCGATCCGCGCTGTCTCCAGAGCATGGTCATCTGCAAGCAGCCCGGGATAGGGGGCGCGGTGCCACCGCACCGGGACTCGGAGTTTCTGTACACCAACCCGCCGTCCGCCGTGGGATGGTGGATCGCGCTGCAGGATGCCGGGCCCGGGAACGCCTCACTGGGCATGTGGAAGGGGAGTCATCGGGGCAGGAAGGGAGGACACATCCGCCGACGGTTTGTGCGCGCGTCCGCGGAAGAAGGGGGTGGGACGAAGTTTGTCGCCAACGACGGGCCGGGATTACCTCGGGGGATGGAAGAAGAAGAAGAAGCAGCAGCAGCACAAGACAGCACAGAAGGGCCAGGACGAGGGGTAAACGAAGAAGACGAATCCTTCGAGACCCTCTCCGTCAAAGCAGGCGACCTAGTGCTCATCCACGGAAACGTCCTCCACAAAAGCGAGAAGAACACCAGCGCCAAATCCCGCTTCGCATACACGTTCCATGTCATCGAGGGCGCGGAGGGGTGGACGTACGACGAGCGGAACTGGTTGCAGCCGCCGCCGGAGGGGTTTTCGAGATTGACTGATGCGGTTGTATCGTGACGAGCGAGACGAGCGAGGCGAGTCAGTCAGTCAGTCAGTCGTCTAACTTAAGGCTTGTCACAACATATTACATTAGTGGATATTATATTATATGGGTTGGTTGTGTAGATACATGGTGCTCTACTCTGTAGTAGACTACATATAGTACTTCTGTATTATTTATTTGTTTATAGGGCAGGGCGATACGCGTCGATTCGTAGGAATTTAGGTACGGAAGGACTTTTTTCGTGTTATATACAGCATGAATGCTAGGTCCTCCTCGAATACACTACACACTACACACGACACACGACGAATGTCTTATAAAATCATTCCCTAGATTCTATAGACCATCTACATTTACAGTACACTCACATTCACATTCACATCCACATGATCCCCCACCCATCCTGCTTTTTATGTAGGTATACAAACAAAACAAAACAATCACCCAAGTCCTAATGACATGACATGACATGACAAATGCATAATGAATAAAGAGAAAAAGAGTAGCACGCCATGTACATACTTTTCCATGCCATGCCATACTGTTGTTGCCCTCGAACCGCAAAAACTCCTAGCTCCTGGTAGTGATTAATGTAGAAGGGTATCCGGAACATTTCGACCCAATATGCGACTTTTCTTTCTTTTTTTTTAAAAAAAAAATCATAGTGGGCCGATTGAGCCCTCGCTTGACTGTTCTCTGGCATGACCTTTCGTCGATGGCTTGTTTCATCACAGGCCTGAACGGATGACTGTCTTTTCTTCTGGCGGTCGCGGGTTGGTGTCGACTCAATCGATCGACGCTCTTCGGCAATTTCTCGCACGGCCGGCAGGTCATTCTATTTGACCTGGTCGCGCTGTATTCCTCGCGCTAAGTCTTGATATGTCTCCAACGCATCCAGGCCAGCCTTTATTATTTCCCCAGATGATACCAAGCTTACGACACCTTCAGCATCTCGAGCATCCCCTTCGTCTGCCATGCCTGTTGCGCCCGTTCGACCTCCTCGCGCACCCGCCGGTGAAGCCTCTCGACCAGACTGTCGATCTGCGCCGACTGGCCCAGATTGCCAGAGTAGATGTCCAACACGTTCATCGCGACTTCAACGCACAGCGGAACCAGGCGAGGGTCCGAAATGTGCTTGTACACCCACTTCAGCACAGGCTGGAGCGTCACCTCGTCGCGGCCCTTGAGTGCCGCGCGCAGAGCGGAGCGATGGCGCAGCGCCGTGAACAGGGTCAGCTGGGCTGTTTTGTCCGTCGTTGACAGCACCTGGTCGAGCGCGGCCGCGTATCGACCCTTGCGCAGGTCGTGCTCCCAGCCTTGTTCCTTCTTCCGTTTCTTCCTGTCTTGGCCCTCGATGATGATGTCCACGCCTTCGCCGATAAAATCACGACCGCGCAGCCGCTTCTCCCATCCTTTGCCTCGTAATTTCGCCTTCTTCTTCTTGTCGTATTCCTCGATTTTGCCCTCCAGCAGAGCCTGCATCTCCTTCTGTCGCTCCCGTTCCCGAACCTTCTGCTGTCCAGAGAGTCTGGTCTTGATGGATAGCAAACCAGACTGCATACCGACCGCAATGTGTTTGTCCTCCCTCTCGGGACCCGACGTGATAACCCGCAGAGACAAAATCGGAGATGGGTATTTGGAGCCTGCCACCACATTCCATCCTGTCGTCTCGAACACCTTCAGATGTCCGTCAAGCGCGCCACTCACCAGTCGATCGCCGTGGGACGCAAGAGACAGTGCAGTGACGGTCTTCTGGTGACTCTTGATCAGGTGCAACGGCTTTCCAGCCACCACATCCAGGACGGCAATCTGATTATCTGCCGAGGCGAGCACGGTGGTGCCCGACGGCATAGGCAACACGCTTTCGATAGGCGCACCCATCTTGAAGATCATCGCTGCCCGCCCGTCGACTCTCGGATCCCACAGTCTAACCGTCCGATCATAACTGCCCGACACAATCATGCCGCCCGACGCCATCGACCCGGGCATGAATCCTCCGCTTCGCACGTAGTCCGTGTGGCCCACAAACGACCTCGCGCTGTGCTCACTGGGCAGATCCCAGAGCCGAACGGTCTGATCGTCGCTCGCACTGAAAAGCGTTGTCGGATCGCTCGGCGAAAACTTCGTCACCCACACGGGCTGCTTGTGATCCTTCCATGTCTTCAAGATGGCTCGCGAACTGACATCGAACACCTGAATGGTCCCGGTATCGTCACCGACGGCGATGATGCGCCCGTCGGGACGCACATCCGTTCCGCGCGCGGTATCATCGAATCGCGTAATCGTCCTGAGGAGCTTCCTCGTGCGGATCGAGTATATTTGCACGCGGGCACCGGTCGTGACGGTGAAGACATCCGGCGGCTGCGCGGCGGAGGGGAAGGCAGAGAGGGACGACGGTGCGGACGGCTGTGTGATGAAATTGATGGGATTGTTCGATGGCGAGGAGATCAGCAGAGGCGTCTTGAACGTCCTCCAGTAGAGCTGCTCCGGCGTCAACTTGGCGGAGGGCAGCTGCGGGAGCTTGACTTGGGGGAGAGGGAGCACGGGGGCCGCCATTGTCAGAAGACCGATGTGCGAGAAGAATTAACAAGAAAAAAAACAATTACTGGGGCATCCAGCCCATTTGCACGAAAGACGTACTCGTGCGCGGGCGGTGATAAGTTTGTCGTCGTTGCGGAGATTTGATATTTGCCCAAGAAAAAAAAAGTTGATCGGTATCTATCAAAACGGGTTAGCTCGGCCCGTCAAGGCGGAGCGGAGTGTCGATACCGCTAAGTGTAATCTTGGTAATCCTGATACAGCAGCCACAACACTCCCGACCTAACTGACGATTAATACTGCTTTTGTTCTCATTCTTTTATAGTTGCAGGAAAAGTTTGTTTCGTTGGTTGTAAGATCTGGATCGATTCAAATATCTACCTAGCTAGTAGGTACTTGGATAGTAATTACGTAATGTATGTACATACATACATGGTATTCCAGTTGTCGGTGACTTGGACTGAAGTTGGTAACTTTTCCATTCTCCTACGGGGTATATAGATTGAAGCTCTCTACAGTACATTACTGCAGTACATGCGCCCTCTTCAGGAATAATAAATACATATTTGACAGTAATAAAAGCAAGCCCTTGATCAATAACAGCCAGCAGCAGCAACAGAGTACAGAATACATATGCGATCTCCACATATTCCCCCCAATACAGCAAGCCATGTCCTCATACAACCATACCAAACCAGAAAATAGCAATAAGACGAAGTAGGGGTTTTACAAAAACCGGTACAGAAAATCCAGATTCGACGAGTTCAACGAATCCAGCCGGGGTGCGCAAGAGCCAAAATTCCGCGCAAACTCCTCTTCGAACAGGAATGGTTCGGACAGGTCGATTCCGGGGATGTCGCCCATTTCGTTGCCGGAGTTGGAAGGGGAGAATGGCTGCTGCTGCTGGGGCTGCTGGGTGGTCTCGGACCATACCTGCTGTTGTTGCTGCTGTGGTTGTTCCTCGCATTGTTGCGGTTGCAGTTGCGGTTGCGGTTCCGCGTGCTCTGTTGATAGTTCTGCTGTGCTGTTGCTAATATCCGGAAGAGTAGTCTGGATGCCGCGAGGAGGCCACTGCTTCGTCGGCGTCGATCCTCGCTTCGGGTTCTTCTCCTCCGACAACTGCAGATACTCCGCCGTACTCTCATCCAAGCAGTGGAAGAAGATCTCCAGCACCCAGTAATTGAGATCCCACGATTTTTGCAGCTCTTTCAGCCCCAGCAGGCATAGCTTGGCACGGTGTTCGGCCAGTTTTCTCTCCGTGCCCTCTGCACGGCAGAAATGGATTGTGTGGATGCAAAGAGCGGAAAAAATGTGCGTGATACTTTATTCATCATGTGTCAGCTGGTTCATTTTTTTTTTCTCCTTAGTAGATATGTTGTTGGCCACTCACAGATGCAGCAGCCCGTGCTGAACTAAGTTCTGTAACAGCATGTCCTCGATAATCCTTGTGCTTTGACAGGCCGCTTGTAGCGCAGCTTTTCCTTCCCTTCTCTTCACTTCGTCAGACGAGTCGAGGTAGGATGGACGGTAGAGTAGGATGTAAAGATTACTGGACAGCTTCAGTCAGAGTTCAACTAGGTTAGATATGATAGGCAACTCACTTATAGGCCATATGCAGCATCCCGGCAAAATACATCGTCCCTCGTTCGGTGGCATCATGCAGCTTTAATTCCGGCGGTAATTCTGCCTCCCATTGCATCAGACGCTGTCGAAGTCTGTCTCGCTCGCCTTGTTCTGCACGGAGCTTGCCGGGCAAGTACGCTGTCCACACGACTTCTCGAACTGTAGTCTTATCAGCAAAGTGACTGTTTTAAATATGGGAGGAGGCGTCATACGCAGCCTGGCTAGTCGCGTCATCTGGATCATGTATAATGCGTGCTCGGGTCTCGGTGTCCCGAATATGGCAGGATTGCTAACCGGTCCCTCCTCCTCGAAATCACTCTCTTCGGGCATTGGAATGTCGCAGTCTTCGTCGCGGATTCGAGCGGGTAGCCCAAAGGCAGCTGCGACTTGTTGATCCCGGATCTAGAAGCTGTTAACTAGTCCAGCTTCTGAATTCAAGGACGAATGAATGCCTACGTAGAGTGACCACCATATTCGTTTCCTCACTCTTCTTTCCTTCGGACTCAACAGGGATAGCTTCGATCTAGGCGCGTCAACGGTATACTTTATGCAGGTTAAGTCAAGGACGGCATACTTACAGCATATGCATCCCTCCCGTTTGAGCAAGGCTGATAGCAGCTCCAAGCCAATACCGCGTATCCTTCTCATGGCTCGGGGTACTCCGCCAGAAACTCAGCAAGAACAAGGCCTGGAGTTTCGACAACGAGTCTGTCTCGCAATCTGCGTCAAAAATATCCTTCGCGCGGTCGTAAAAGAGGAACTTCGTCTCGTAGCGATCGTGGAAGCCTGCGTCGCGCAAGGCCTCGTCACGACAGAGACTCGCGCCGATAAACAGCATCGACTGGAGCAGCAACGGATATCGTCTTTTTGTCACACGACTCACTGATCTCGACGCGATCAACAATCGGAAAGCAAGGGTGAAACCACTCGAAATACGCCTGCAGCAGCATCTCGCACACCGACGGCGCAGGGAAATCACACGCCCCTTCGCGCGTGAGCTGTTCGACTTTTCGCGCTCTGCGACTCGCGAACAGTGAGAAACTACCAGACCGGCGACAGACCACTTCGGGAATCGGGTATTGCCACCGGAACTTGCTCAGTTGGCCTGAGACGCCTGCGTCGGGGGACTTGTGTCCTTCGTCGATGACGCAGGTTAAGGGGCTCGATTCGCCGAAAAAGACGGTTCGATCAAGCTCTGCTTTTACCGGATGAGAGCATGCAGGCGACGGTACAGATACGCCTGCATGACTGTTCTCAGGAAGTGCATCTTTCCTGGCTGGCTGATGGATACAACGACCAGAGACAGAACGACCAGCAACATCAGAGGCTGGAAAGGATATTTCGAAACCTTTCTGCTGGGCCAATCCGTTCGGATGAGGGTTGATGATGTAGCGAGGATACCTTGGAGATATCAGTATGGCCCATGTCAAGAAAGATACAAGATATACTGTTACTAGAAAAAAATTATTCGAGATGTCTGTATAAAAGACATACTTGCCCCTTCTTGAGATACCAATTTCACACCGTGACCCCGACACCCTGCAGTTGTCGCAGGGCTGCGTCTCGACGACATTACAGCGGACGCGCCGGGCGTGGCAGGTAGTGCACGCTCTTTTCGCTCGCGTCCGGACGGGACGACTGGGTGATTTTGTGCTCATGCTGCCAAGCTAGCGATTGATCAACGAAAGACCAATTGAACGTGAGATATTTGTAAATTCGAGAAAAGGGAAGGGGAGTATGTTGGCAGAATATGTAGCCGGATGAGTCGGCTAGCATATAGCCGAGACGGTATGGTACGGAAATACAGACATACGAACGATCCATTTGTGCAGCAATTGACAGGGGTCATAGGGATAATATGTGAAAAAGGCAAAGATAAAAACTATGAATAATTTGGAATCTGTAATATCTGAAATATTTGCTTTTAGGCGCAGCTAGTGATTATGTAGTTTACATAATACGTACGGTAAATTTCTGTACCAAATTGTATATATACTTCCGCCACTATAAAGTAGTGGAGTCTGACATATAGATTCTCGAATAATGTGCATAGCTGCATAAACATACGGAGTATGAGCTATGTATATCATGTCACCGATCAAATCTGCTGTCGTTTACCACCAAATCTTTATGATCGCAGCTTGGCTGATCTCGTCTTCCCTCTCCCAACTTGCCGTAAACTCACTACACCAACGTGCTCTCCAGCTACCACTATCTCCTGTGGAGATGAGGCAAACTCTCCTCCACACTTCGACGATGACATGCTCAAGGCCCGCAAAAGCTTCTGTGACGACGACGGCGATTGCGGCGGTGGTGGCGACAGCTTGAGCTTGAACGGCCGAACACCATTCGTCATCATAACTAAGCATAAGCGCTGCAAGACTGCTATCCACGGACACGATGTGCCTCTCCTCAGAGCCTGAAATGACACCATCAAGGCGGCTGGGATCAGCTGGTGCGGAATAAAAGGCCGGTCAAGCTGGAGCCCCAACTCGGGCTGTGACATGGTTCAACTACCCTGAGTAGGTTCGTCCCGTCCTGGGGGGCTAATTCGACTTCAATGGTCGCCATAACCTGACTCGTTCTCGCCGTCAACCCCAGAACGGTGATGTCAGTTGAAATCATTGATCAGAGGAACTGCTGGGGTTGAATCGCCACGAGGAAGTATATAAACGCGCGATTTTTTGGACATCTTGTTGTCCTCGATTGTGGATTCCGTTTGGAATCCGCAGCGAGCTCTCACTTACAGCATTCGCTTATACAAGCAAAGAGTCTGCATGTTACTTGCGTTAACTTTTCAAGAACTTGACTACCTCATCCACGACGTCGACGTCGACAACCACCACCACGACTATCGTCAATCCCACAACCAGCAGCACCACCGGCCCCGCCAGCACCGCCGCCAACGTTCCGCAGGTCTTCTACAGCGTCTTCGCCCAGAACACCAGCAGCAGCCATCACCATGTCCGACTCCTTCACCAACTCCTCTTACTACTACAGTTCTGCGACGAGCACGACAAACGGAACCCAAACCTCCGGGCACCGCTACACAACAACTTCGCATACCGACCCTTCTGGCAACACCATCGTGCGCACCGCCCACCAGGACCTGGGCCAGCCCGCTGTGATCGAGGAGCGGCGCTACGACCGGACGGGACAGGAGTTGCTCCTGGGTCCCGGTAGTACCAGTGCCGGCGGCACCAGGCGCATCGCCGATCTGACGGAGGACGACTATAACTATAACTACAACTACAATGCGACGGCTGATGTGTCGGGGACGAATACGACGGCCGATGATGTTGTTGATGCGGTGGACCCCGTTACCGGGAAGAGGTATCGCGATGAGGGGGATGTGAGGCTTGCGTATGAGAAGTAGAAGTTAGAAGTGAGGGTGATGGTTGAGAGGAGAAAGGAGGAAGGAGGAAGGGTATGGAGGAAGGAAGAGGCTGGAAGATACGGCGAAAAACGTGCGTATAGTCGGACTCAAGATCTGATCTTCGCATGGTTTTTGAACTGAACTGAGCTAAACGTGAACAGAAAGCTGACGACAAAATTTTCTTGTTTTTGTGTTATGTGTTTTTTGTTTTTGTATTTCTTGTTTGCTTTTTTGTTTTTGGTTTTTTTATTTTCATTGTTTCTTTTTGTTTGCTCTTTGTGTTTTTATTGATTTTTTGTCTTTTGTCTGCTTTTTGTTTCTGCTTTTTTGTTTTTTGTTCATTTGTTGATTCTTTGTTTTTGGTTTTTTGTTTTTTTTTCTGCTATTGTTTTTTGTTCATTTGTTGATACTTTGTTTTTGGTTTTGTGTTTTTGTCTTTTTTGCTTTTTGTTTTTTTTTTTTTGATTGTCTTTTTTGTCTTTTTTGTCTTTTGTTTATGTTGATTCTTTGTGGTTTTTTGCTTTTCTGCTTTTTTGTACTGATTTTTTTAGGGTCCTTTTTTTGATCACGCGTCTTTTTTATTGATATTTTTAGGGTCCTTTTTCTTGCCAGCTGATAGAATTCCAAATTGATCGCTCGTCTGTGTTTACCTGGACCGGGGGATGGTGGATTGTATATATTGATCAACATACTCTTTTTGGTCTTTTTTGGGTCACTCGTTTGTGTGGTTTGGTACGATTTCGCGGATGATGGGACAGACTGAAAAAAAGCATGTATATAGTTGTTGACAGGCTGAAAAAAGTATGTATTGTTTATTTGCAAATTTTGTATGGTATATGTGTATGTGTACGATATAAAAGCAGGATCTGGTAGAAATATTACGTAGAAATTGCAGTCAGGGATCCAAGTCGTGAAATGTACGGAATATTCATCCGGTTCAAATCCAGGAAAAAAAAAGATCAAGACATGAAAGTTCATTTTTTGGTAAAATGGGTTGAGCTGTAAACTAAATAGCCAAATGCTTGTAAGAGTTTGCATCTCTTGCTTCCTAAGAAAAAAAAATATGATTTTTTTTGGTTATTTCCTAAACAATTTATTATTTAAGATAGGGAAAAAGAAATTTGATTTTATAACGAGAATATAATAATATTGTAATCCTAAAGTACCTGTTATAGCAAAAGGATTAGGTGCCAAGTAAAGGTAAAGAAAAACTGACATTACCCTATACCAAGCTGTTTCTGAAAACAATAAAGAGCTCTTAAGTTATATCTAGATAAAGCTATTTTATATTATACCAAATTTCATTTACCATCACGGTATGCTAAATGAAATGTACATACCATTTCCATCTGTTATACCAACTATCCCTGTTCAAATCAAAGATGTAACAGTTCTGTCGATCAATCGCAGGTGAAGAAAGAGCCCAACTCCGAGTGTTCAACTATGACTCTAGCCTGATCTGTCCTTCACGGCGTTCTCGAAGCCTCTGAAGAATCGGTGGCAGCTCATAGCTCCAGTGGCACAGCATGCCACCTATAAATCCGACAGCATCGTTCTTGAAGCCCACCAGCAGGGCCACGGAAACCATCATGACAATCCATCGTTTCTTTCGTTCCTCGCCGCTGAGGACAGGTCCAATTTCTTGCCCAGAATCGTCTACAATGCCAGGTTGCTTCTGAAGATCCCGAGCTCCTGCTGTGTTAAGACTCTCTCCCACACTGGCCAGTTCCAGCCCTGCAGCAATAACCATGATCCCAAGCAGCGCGTACGGAAATCGGTTCAGCAGGTCCACTAACGTCTCTCCGAAGAAGAGACCAATCAGCAGTTTTAGCACGCCTAAGAAGATGACACTCGCGCCTGAACGCGCACCAAACCGATACTGAGCAGCCAATCCGCCGGAACCATGGCATACGGGCATCGCCCCGAACCAGCACCCTAGCAGATTCATGGCTGCGACGCTAAGCCCGATGGAAGTCACGGAAGGTGTCGACACGTCTGGCAGTAGATCCCCTGCGAGATGGACAACGGCAACGACGGAATTCAACGTTGTGAGGGGCAGCTGGCCTATGCCGGCCTGCACAGCACCAACAAGCCAGTCATCGCCGCGCGGTTTCGTCAAGATTGGAATCCACGGCCTAAACGTTGGCAGGTTCCCCGACTGCGCCGTGAGAATAATGGCAAAGACAAGCCCCACAACAAACACGATCAGCGCATAGGGAACATTGCGGTAATGATTCGTGGCCAGCAAAAAGAGAAAGGCCACAATCGCCCAGAGAAGGTTATCCGCCCAAGACGGGCTCAGCCAACCCAGCGAGGAAATCAGCTTTCCGCCCGCAGCGACAATGAGCGACAACCCAGCCCCGACCTGTATGCCCTTGACGACAGGAATCGGAATGGCATCTGCAAACAAACGCAAGAGCCCCGTAACGCTGAAAATGAAAATGCACATAGCCACAAAGAGCCCGGCGGCAGCGATCTCGCCGTGGCGGAACGAATTCGCGATCGCGACCGCGGCAATCGCTTTCATCGGCTGCACGGGCAGCGGGATCCCGAAGACTAGCCCCGTGAGGATGTTAAATACCCCGGAGAAGATCAGCGTGCTGGAGAGGGAGATGCTTCCGTTGACTGTCAGGGCGATGGCGAGGGGCAGGAAGGTGCCCAGGTCGCCCAGCGAGCCTGAGATCTCAGCGAAGGGCTGGTCTCGAAAGACATTGAGGCTGCGGGCGGAGAGTTCGCGGATGGTCTGCATCGCAGCGGGGTACTCTGTAGAAAAATCTCAGATAAGCTTGCAGACCTCCACGTCGAAGAAAACAAGCCTGTATAGACGACTCAGTCTAGTGTATCGCCGGCGTCACCGGGCGTCTGAAGTCCGTGCAGTTCGGTCCATTTCCAAATCGTCCATGAGTTTGTCCTGCTAGTTAAGATGGACACGGAACTAACAGGGATCGTCGATCGATTGACACGAGCCAAGTCGGCCCCTCGCACGATGCTCCACGGGCGGGGCTACCAGCCGCATCACTCCATCCAAGGTAACTAGCGGGAAGTCTTCGATCGTTGATTCCATCTGAATATTGAATCTCTCTTCTTACTCTTTAGATGTCTCTATCGACATTCTCAATTCTACGGAGAGCTTTGACTGACGATTGTTTAGCCTAAGAAATGATTACATAATTGTTACCCTTACCCCGCGGGGCAAAAAGAGCCCCCCACAGTAGGAACAGATAAACCCATCACATAGGGGGTGTGCGTATGACAGATGGTTGACATAAAATGAAACTATCTCTGTAGCTGAATATGTTGGAACTTTATATATTTCCCAAAAAAGGAACAAAAAAAAATATCCCCATGGGCCATATATTAAATTAAGCTCAGACCAGCCACGGTCCACCCTCTCAGGACCTGCTGGTGCTACGAAAACCCCCGCCATGCTTCGACCACAGGCAAGTCTTGATATACAAACGGTAATACAGTATCAGCAGTCCCGCTATCCATCAGGATGACTTCCCGGCATCTTTGGCATGAATCGTGCCATTAACTGCGTCCCCATTCTAAAAGGAGAACCACGCTGAGATCACTGCTGTATATATAGTATCCAGCTCTTCCAGCTGTTTCCTGTTCCATCACTGTCGAGAGCGAGCCAAACCAGAACTGACACAAGATCCTAACTGCAGAGTGTTGGGGAAGAGGTGGCATTTGCTGTGGTGAATTGGACGAAACCAGACAATTCCATCACGTGCAATCAGCAGAGTCCCGGTTGCCAGAAACAATAACTTGTAGTAAAGTCTCATCCGAGTCTACTGGTCTAGCTATCTATACAAGATATTAAAACCAGCTCACCGTTAGATTCACCAAAACTAGGCGTCATTACATTGCCTGTTCTGTTACTTTTGCTCTGCAGTCGTTCTGTAGCCATTGAAGTTGACGTGCGAGCCCTTTTCCCTATACTGACTCGGCTCAACGGTCACATCTGATCCAGTAACCTGTTCTGTAGCAGCTTGCGAGAGGTCAGATTAAGCTTAGATCTGGAACGAGGTACGAAATAGCTCAGCTATCCCTCTGGTTGAGGTTGGGCAATGATTAGTCCGTTATTGTTGGCAATGACGCCAATCAGTGCACAGAGGAGGCTGGAGAAATGATGTCGGGAGACAGGGGTGGTGACACCAACCGAAAACGGAAACATGTGGTACAACCTGGACGTTTATTAATTCAGTGTATTGATTCAGTTGGTGTATCATGGCTGATGCTGATTTAACTGCAACCTTCCAGGAGAAAAACGGCGTCTAATACTAACTACAGGCACGATGCGAAGTGGATGCGTCCATACAGTTACACACATAGGATGGCCTGTGAACCACCACGTTGAAAATTGATGCCTCGAGACAGGCGCTTGTATTTCACTCTTTTAAATCCCAGGGGTGGGCCTTGACAATCCACAGGATTTATTGACACCATCGGTGAATGTCAATCGTAGGCGTATAGTGTGGTCATGTCTCATCACATTCACTGGTGCTTATCCACGGTGCGACGCTATTACTGCCATCAAGGTCATCATCAGAGACTCCTTTCCAAATACCTGTCACGTCGATCAACCTTCTCTGCTGCCGTCGCTGCCGTGATTCTGGGTGAGGCGCCGGGTCTCGATCTGCTTCCGTCTGCCGGCGTCGGAAAGGGCTAGATTGGACGGGTTGCTCAAAGGGAAGAGAGGCTGGACGAGGAGATATGACATAATCAGGAGGCATTCGTTACTAGAATATATTTCAAATCAAAAGGCGATTGAAGATTTGTTACCATCTTTCAAGTTCTGAAGTAATCACATGAACAAGGAAACTTCAACCGAACCAACTTTTGGGACTACTCCAGACTAAGCCACGGAATGGGTAGCCCTAACCCTACAGTATGACCTTATCTGGTCAGGTGCTGAGCATATCCGGAATAGGAAAGAGCGACGGCAACAAAGTTTAGCAAACAGGCCAAACTGCAGCGCGATGGAAGCTTCGGTGGCGTTCGGCTCGTGTTCTGCTGACGTTCTGTGGGTGTTCGGCGGGCGGTGACTGGCTGGCAGCCTCCCGCCTGACGATTCTAAGAATACTAAGACGTGCATGGCTTGCAGGCACGCGCCTGATTCGGCAGAATCTTACCTATCCTGTGAGCATGACATTGCAAATACTCATCGTCCGTCTCTGGTAATGATGGAGCTGGGTCAAACTTTAGTTCTGGCTCCCCCAGTTCCATCTCTTGCGAACAGTCCCAAGCTTGTAGGAACGCATTAACCTTGTCCGGAATAAAGTTGGTGGATATTTGGTCGGATCCACGGTTGCCTCCCCAGCCGCCCTGGTCAATCCTGCAGCTGGCAATCGACGGGGCAAGCGCTTAGTCCTGCCGTACGCGACCGTCTAGTAGTCAGCCGGGGGCAGGACGGCGCAATCTGCACTCCAGAGCACAATCCCTTATAAATACCTCGAGACACCCCCGCAGCAGGCGCTTGGTTGCGTAAGCATAATCTTACCCTCACGCGCGCGCACACACCTGCTTCCTCGCTCACCCTCCAGCAGAGGTCGCTATATATGCAGCACCGGACGGAGTACAGAACATAAGCTCCACCGACAGACTTGTTGATCCCGTCCAATCGGCCACCATCTATGACTGTACACAGCAAATTCAATCTCTCTCGAGCCTTTAAGCTGACGCCACATGGTAATTGATAGCGCTCTTTCTGTTTCCTCTGTTCATGCAGGCATCGTATTTTCTAGAAGGTCAGACGAGGATTAATCGGTCGCGTCTAAGCAGCTGTCCCGGGGGCGAAGTTTGATGCCAAGTTCAAGAATTTCTCCATCATCCAGACCAACTACAAGACAGTGGGCCGGCATGGCATTCGCGCCGACATTGTAGTCCCCAATTCTATCCCCGCAGGCAAGCGGCCTGTGATAGTCCGATTCCATGGTGGCGGGCTGGTAAGTTGGATCACCAGTCGAAGTCGATGGCTCTGCTGACTTCCTCCAGATCATCGGGGAATCGCTCTTCCCCGACTGGTTTCCGCATTGGCTTCTGCAACTCGCCGAGAAATACTCCGCCATCATCGTCTCTGCGAACTACCGCCTCCTCCCCGAATCCACCGGTTTGGATACCCTGGATGACGTCGAAGATCTGTGGTCATGGCTGCATTCGCACCATCTCGCAAAAATCCTTGCCTCGCAACACCACCCGCACCCTCTGGAGCTCGATCTCAGCAGGATCCTCACGGCTGGCGATTCAGCCGGTGGTCTCCTCAGTCTGTCGCTGGCGCTGTCACATCCCGACGAAGTTCGGGCTACAATAGTTGCATATCCGTTGATCGATGTTGACGATCCGGCCTTCGCCGCTGGATCCAGCACCCAGCTGTTTCAGTTGTCTCCGGATTCGGATTCGGTTCTTGATCAACACCTCCGCAGCATCAAGCCAGGCGACGTCGTCTCGAGCGCTAGGCCGCCCAATCGACTGGATTTGTTCGCGGAGGTGATTCAGTATGGCAAATTCCCAGAGTTCTACCAGCGGGGGTCGGAAAATTCGCCGCATCGGGGCCGTCTCTTCCTGCTGGAGAGATTGGAGAATCCCGAGACGAAGCTACCACGCGGTGGGATCGTGATTATGCACGGCACGGAAGATGATCTTGTCCCACACGCGGGGAGCGAGAAATTCATCAAAAAGGCACGGGAACTCCTCAAAGACAAACAAGGGTGCGACAAGCTAGTATTAACGTTGCAACCGGGCGGCCATGGCTTTGATTGCAATGTCAGATTGAGCGATCACTGGCTGAATGAAGCCATCAAAGGTGCTGTGGAAACGTGGTTGGAATAAACCCTTTTTTTTTTTCCCTTTTTAGGTTTTTTGTTTCTACGGAGTACAGTGGTCATTCTTCTTAATAGATTGGCCGTTATGTTACGTTATTTTTGGAGGCTTTTTGCTTATTTCCATGGACTCTTATCTTACTAATGGTTATTCGTCCTTCACCTGTACATGCTATAGCTATAGCATATGCAATCGAAGCTGGATTGACAGAGCAGCCAAGTCTGTGCGAGTAGAACTTGTTACTTACATTTCAACTGCATGTTAAACGTGACGACCATCCACTCCTGTTTATGAGTCCGTATGACAGTGTTACCAGGGAATCTGCAGGACGATTCCGGGGTTATACCTGGGTTACAGATGTATGCTGTTTCCCGTTCTGGGCTTAGGTGTAACCGACCCGGGGGCTTTACTGAGTTTCTTCTTCGAGGGCGCGCTCCTATCTATGTCGATGATAGGATTTCTCCATGCTGCCTATTCTCTTCCCCGCTCATTCGCAAAGATTGCAAGTGAATGATCCCCGTAACCTACCTAGGTATTCACTACAGCAGTCTTGTCTTCACTCAAGCCATGTCAAGACAGATAAATCAGTTAATATGACAGGAGCAGCAGTGAATATAAAGACTATAATATCTTCACTGACTCGATCCTGGCCCCCTCCTGTGGACGTAAATCTGCGGACATAAATTCCTCCCGAACGCTTCCACTACCCTTTTCTCTCCTATCTTCCTTGCTGCTGACCATTGCTATATAATTCAGTCTATATATCCCCGTCAGAGGTTCATTCTCTTATGGTCTGGCCAGACCTTCCAATGGCCGTCATTTCTCTAGCCGAACAGCCGGTCACAAGAACAACTCGAGAATTCTCCAGATGTTCATTTATTAAAATAATCGAAAGATCGGGAACGCAGCAAAAGACGTCCCAGAACTTGACAAACGTCCGTGGCAGTCCAACTGCGATGTATAACCGGACTCTGTGGTTCAATCGGCTCCACGCATTTTGCCAAATCTTCGAGAAGACTTGGTAAGGAATGAGCAAAATCTGGATGACTTGGCAAAGACTAATCATTTTCCTAGGTAGGGCCGATCTTTCTAAGATGACGAGCTGATTCGGTTTATCGACACGATTGTTAACCACATGCATTCAACCTACCACGACAAGGCATCGATTAATGAGCAAACTATGTATCCAACATGGGATGAGGGCTCTAGACTCGAGATCGCGCTTTAAATATGAGTATTACGAAAGGACCCTTCATGACGCCCAAGGCATCGACGCAGTTGCATGTCATGTTCAAGAAGGAAGACTTTAACAAAAAATAAAAATAAAAAAAGTGAACACGCGGGATTCCGAATGGGTCGGCTTCTTGGTTGTCAGTGGCTGGTCCATGTCTGGATACATGACTGTGACGGCGCGTTCACAATCTCCGTGCTCGAAAAAGAACCTTAGCAGTTGAGTATGCACAGTTCGAGGTAGGCCTGTCTCTGTGTCCACTTTCCTGATGTATAATGTACTAACAGCAACGTTTGAAAGTCCCGAAACGCTGGTCAAAAAAAAAATATACTGAATTGAATACACCCACGGAGACCCACGGCAAGAGAGGAGGATTGTATTATACAAGCAGACACTACCATGTCTCACCCAGGCAGGCAACCTACGGGTTATGCCGTGGGAAGACCTAGGGCGGTATAAGAATAGGCCTGGGTAGGAGCAGAGGTAAGGAATATCTACTTCTACTGGTTTTTGACTATAATACTCGCAACATGGATCGGGAATATACATACTAATAATCTTGGATATAGCGAACGCAATGCCATTACTGCCGACGATGACGTGACCATGCTTGATCGCGATGCCCCTATATACCGAGACAGGGCAATTGATGCATGGTTGGAGAATGTGGGCAAGCATGTGTCACTCAGTTCATAGGTAGTAGCATACGTGGATCCTACACAGTGGACTGCCATTCTGAGCAGAGATGGGCACTTCGAAGCCGAGGATTCCCATCGCCGTAAGTCATCAGCAACGTATGCGTGTTTACTGCTAACCATGATCAAGTTCGTCTCAACAAAAATGCCTTCCGTCGAGTTCGTGTCCTCCCGTGCTATCATCCCTAAGGATGGAAAGGAAAGATCGCTTCGTTGCCCTCATGACTCGCTTGAACGATCTCCTCGATGAACGCCAATAATACAAGGATCTCCAGGTGCATCATGCAAATCCGGAAACTCAACACTTCCCCTGGAAACGGCGTCAACTAGGTGAAAGCTGGGAACTACGCCACAGTCAGGATGATCGACAGCAACAATGAAAGATCGACGACGATAACACCTCAACTGGGCCCAGGATTCTTTCTCTGTCCATATCCCTTCTTGGGAGTTGGCTTGACGACGATTTCAAATAAATCGGGTCCTCTATAACATTCTGGACAGACACGACCCAATTAGTGCTGAATATGCTCAATGTCTTGCATACATGGGTAAGTTCTGTCTCTCTCTGTCTCTTTGTTTTTTAATTTTTTTTAGGAACCTATTTAAGATTTCTAATTATATACCACAGGTATGGTCCACCATATGCGGAAGCGGAGCGGTTAAACAAATACAACTGTCTAAATACAACTGTCTACGGATGTGGAGAGATATGCTTTTTCCCCTGGGAACTCCGAGCAGGTAAGCAGCCCACGTCTCCCTTTTCCCATCACATTTTCTTTGAACACATACGAATCGGCCTAGCCTAGCAAGACATGGCTGGCTGAGGAGGAGTTGAACCGTGTTGTGTATCTGCAGTGAACTAATATGGAAATATAGGGGCAAGGCGCAATCATTTTAGTAAATCTTCGGTGGGTAGAAAAGATCATCCTGAGCACTTTCGTTCAGAAGGGAATGAATGAATGGTCCACCTCGCGTGCGGCTCTTCTCAGACTCTACCGTCGAAATGGACTCAAAGACAAGGGCCTATGTTCCTATTGGCAATGGCATTTGCCCCGAGGAGCTGTCCCAGAAGGCCATGACTAACATGACTTTCTTTCAGAATATCCAGGAGAAAATCGACGAGAAAGGGGATGATGGGCTGGCTGCAGATTGCCTGTGAAACACCGACAGACAAAGCAAATGATCGATGCCAGTCATCTTTGGAAGTAACGCAATCGAATATGCATCATGACTTTCTTGTTTCATCCCTAGTTCAAAGAGTCGGACTCAGAAATGCGACAAGCGAAACAGGCTGAAGACAGATTCGAGATTGTGGTATAGCTTTGCTCGAAATGCGGATCAAAATAATTGGCTTGCCTTGGATTCAATGAGCAGGACGATGCCAGATATGACGCCGAACATGTTTGGGGTTTCGATGCTTTATTTTATCAGCTTCCTCAGGTCGTTTCGCAAGGATAAGCTTTCCACCAACAGCGGACGAAATCACCTCCTGTGGACATGTCAAGCGACTAAG
The DNA here is from genome assembly GCF_041956645.1 of Rasamsonia byssochlamydoides. Lineage (NCBI taxonomy): Eukaryota > Fungi > Ascomycota > Eurotiomycetes > Eurotiales > Trichocomaceae > Rasamsonia > Rasamsonia byssochlamydoides. The sequence goes on along the minus strand of NW_027192399.1, from coordinate 2,794 downwards.
TAACTTTTCGCCCACATAGAGCTTGAGCAGGAAGCGGGAGCACCTTAAGGCGATGACAGAATCAATGACATCCTGGGCAGTACAGAGGAAACACCTACAGGCCTGATTAAGATTATTTCCGATGCCGAGTCCATTCGGCAATTCAAAGAGCGCCAGTCATGGTTAAACAAGAAATATTTCCAACGTGAAAATCACCAGGAAGTCTGCGAGTCCCTGCGGATTCCCAATCCAGATATGCCACGACTACCTTGGATGCGAAGCGGGATCCGTCTCATTTTTATTAGCAGCCTGTTGCTCTGCCAGATGAAACAAGCCCAAGGCACCATTCAATTTGTCACCTTAGGAAACCATTATCCGGCCCCTCTTTCATTGCTGTGTCCTTGTCATATCAAATCAGGTCAGATGAATTCGAAGCATTCATTGGATGACACGTCAGAATTTCGTTTATCTCGGTAACCATCCGTACAGTATACGAGAGATGTGTATTTATTCATTCATTGATCGAATCAAGGGTGTTCGCCAGAAAGGAGAGCAGCTTGTCCGTGATGATTTGCAAACCTGCCTCCGCGGAACAGCCTTGGAATGGCACACATCTGAGCTTACAGATACAGAATTTGAGGGGGTGATGCACCGCGAGACGTTGATGTTGAACCTTGTTAGATCAAGCACCTACTCAAAAGAAACCGTCTGGAACGTGAACAGTATATACACCCTTAGAGATGCGGCAAATGGACGGCCTCCATGCGCATATGCTCAAGCGGTGTTCAGGGGAGATGCCAAAGCTGCAGGAGTAGAGTCGGTATACAACCATTTGGGAAATATGTATAACCTTGTATAAGCTTCGAGGGTGTCGTTGCAATTAGATTTAGATAGATTCCTATCTAACAGACCTGAGAGAACGACTCTATGGATTGAGGTGTGTATACGGGTGAGTCGACCGGTAGTACCACCTTTTTCTAATAATCTGACCTACATAACTAACCGACTGATCTTCTTTACATTACCTTATACACCCCAGCCACCAACTATTCCTACTGTACAACTACCGCTCCACCTCATCCTCCTTCAACATGGCACATAAAAAGCACATACTGTAAGTACTGAACTAGTTCCTAACCAATTATGAATTATTACTAATGTTTATTTAGTTAATAGCCTGCCTACCGCAAATATTGCGAATTGACGACAAAAAAAAGTGTATGAAATTCTCTGGAATCTCTTCCCAGAAACGAAGTCAACTCCATCTTAGGCCTCCCTTCTTGACGATTTGTGTGTTTGTGGATTTGCTTCCTCCTAAGGCCATGGCCAATAATGGTTGCCGGGATGGTCCTTTATGTTATAACCAATAATACAGACATTGGATTTGATTATGGCTCCATTGGCGCATACGGTGATCATCAATCAATCATATGCCGGAGCTTGACTCAAGTCTTCCGGGACAAAGATTCGAGACACTATTATCCATACAGCCTGAGATTACTTAGTTTCAGAAATTGTCACTTGAAGTTTTACTTCGGTCTTGGACCTTCTTTTTTTTTTGTCATCACTCTAACCTCCCCTGCAGAGAGTGGAATCATCTCCCCTGCCAGACCTGGCAGAGCTTTTGTACAAGTACATATCAAAGCACGGGTTCAGAACCAGCACGACAAGAACATACATGCTTACCGGCTTTATCGAGCTGAAACCGGGAATTGTTGACCATTCCGACCAAGGCTGAGCTCCTGCTCCCCTCCTGCTTTTGAAGTCAATGGGAATCTTTTTTTCAAACTAGTTTTTTTCTTACGTTTTTTTTTTTTGCATCTCACTTCTGCTATTCACCTGGTTACTTAGTATTCTTTACGTATGTATGTAATGTACATGTACTTATTTCTTATCTAGGTGAGGGGCAATCAATCACGACTTTCAATGCCAGCAATATGTATGTACTGTACTGCTCTAGTTATCTATCCATTCGACTCCTTTTTTTTTGATTCTATTCAGAAGTAGCCTATAGGAAGAAGAAGGTCTTCGGCCAGGAAATAAATCTATGACTTCATGACTACATCTATGTACATACATACCTAGGATATATACCGAGTTGGGGTAGGTGCAGGTGCATCTACAAATAAAATCGCTGGAATTAGTTAGACCGCGTCGTCATAACCTCAAGGGGCTTTCCTTCAACTTCCAATAATTGGCAGTCATCGCAATTTGGTGATATCATGCCTGACTAGGTAGTATTTCCTCCAATAGGGTTTCGATCAGATATCTACAGTCCTCGATTTCTGCCCTCCTGGCCGCAAATAGCTAGACTACCTAGACAATAATAGGTACAGTACAGGATCGCGCATGCGACCAATCTACCTAGATTGAGAATTTTCCTCCTATTTATAGATACGTAGATTACCCAGGTAGATAGACAGTAACAATTGTCCAAAGCGGGGTATGTATGTATGTATGTGCAGTAGTACATTGGACTGTGGACAATGCAGACAAAAAAAAAACTTCGTGAATCTTAAATAAAACGAGGCTGGCTGGCTATCTTATCTTGAATTTGCTGCTCCTGAAGCAGCAAACGGTCTTGCAACTTCTAAATGACCATGACCATGACCATGCTCTTTGACGACAATCAAGGGTGTATGTATGCATATCCTCCTTCATCATTCTGATACTTTGTCCCTCGCAATGGGCAAATCTGGACTATATAGGTCAAACTCTCAAATTGCTGTAGAACGGCCTTGTTACGAACCAACAAAACAGGAGGCTGTCCAACACAGCAATGCATGATGAGACATGACCCCGCAAGGCAGACAAG
>NW_027192398.1:423095-435480 GCF_041956645.1 Rasamsonia byssochlamydoides | reverse complement strand
CCCCTCGACAGAACATTTCTTTCATTCATTTCACATTAATCTTCTAGCATAACCTCTCGCAAAAACATGTAGTGTAGACATGCCTCCTACCCAACCATACTCCTCTTCCGCCCTCTCATCCGCACATCCTCCAGCCTTCTTAGCACAACATTCGCCCCCTTGAAACTCTCCCGATACGCCTGGAGGACCTCGTTGAACAACCGCTCCGTCCGGGGGTGCGTGCTGCCAAACGCGCGCTCGAGCACGTAGAGGTCCACCGCGCGGTCTTCCTCGTGTACGCTCTGCCCTGCGAGGCCGAAGTCGATGATGACGATTTCGCCGGTCATGGAGGCGGGTCGCTCTGCCTCAGTTTCAACATTGACGCTGTTTGAAGGCTGTTGTAGTTCGTCGCTGCTGCTGCTATTGCTGGCAGTATTGTTGTCTCGCAAGATCAGATTACTCGTCGTCAAGTCGCCGTGGATAACACCAGCCTTGTGCATACTGCCGACGGCGCGACCGATCCGACGCAGCAAGTCCTTGACGCGCTCTTCTTCCGCTTTTTCTGTGTCCTCGAGTTTTTTCCTGTCCGTATCCGTTTGGCATGCTTCTCGTCGCTGGAGCAGCAGCTTCATCCACGCCTCCCACCGCTCCAGCACCGCCCGGACCGCAGGACCCTCAATCCACTCCATCAGCAACCACGCGCCTCCATAGCGCTGCACATCCTCATCTCGACTTGTCTCACTGCCTGCCGTCGATGTGTTTCCCTCCCAATCCACAGCCAACACACCCGGCACCCTCACGCCCTCGCGCATCAACTTCACCAGACAGCGCGCTTCCTGCAGGATCCGCTGGCGCGTCAATCGGCGGTCGAGGATGGGATGGCGGTAGGGTTTCGAGGGCCGGACTTTGAGCGCTGCGGGAGTGGACGGCGTCAGAAAGGTCGTCTTGTATAGACGCGCTTCGGCGCCTTGGGCGAGGAGGGTTGGTGGTGGGGTCGTGTGCGTGAAAGGAGGGGGGAGGGGCGGTTGTGGTGCCGTTATTGCTGTTGTGGCCATTATCTTGCTTTCTCGGTTGCAATTCTTTCAGGTGATTTTTTTTTCTCCTTTGATTCTTTAAAGTCAGTTGGATAGATAGAAAGAAAGACGTGAATTCTTTGCAGAGCTGTGCTGCACTTGATCGACTGACGGACTGTATGCGGAGAAAAATGATGCCGCAGTCAAGTAGATCTCCGTCCTGTTTCCGCTCTGGTTGATTGGTTGGTGGGGCTTGATAACAGACTGCATCAATGACAATTATTCGTAAATTGTGGCAATATGGTAGACACACTGTAGATCCACTGTAGTTTGAATCCAGCTTTTTCCAGTATGGCAACTTCTCTCAGAGAAGCCCGCCTTTGTGATCTGCTCACAGGGTCCTTCCCTTGATGAAACCTGCCCCTTCTCCAGAAACACTTTCCCGCTCCAGTCTCATCACTAAGGGCCTCCTTCAGGCAGCCGCACCCACATGAGCTTCTCCGACCCTGTTTAGGTATTCACAGGAACTTCTTGTGCAGTGCTTTGATGTTGCAAGATTCCATGATGCCAGGTTGCTTTCACTGTCCCATTCACCTCTGGCAGAACTGCTCCACCTCTGCGGATGTAAAGAGGGCTTGATCTCCCCCTCGCCAATCTTCTCTTTTTCATACCCTCTTTCCCCTGTTTTCGTTCGTCTTGGGGAAAGTGTCTCTCTTTGGTATCTCTGAGGAAGCTGATATCTCTTCACTTGCGCCTAGCATCAATTCGGCTGGGATTCTCGCGTACTGGCAAGGCTTTTCGTGGGTTCCTCATCTTTCCTACGTCTCACCTCACCCTCACTACTCGATCATCTCCATCCGCCGTTTCTTCCATTTGAGCCCGGCTATATCTTGGCCTTGTGTGACTTCTGTTGAAAAAAATGCCGCTCATTGTTCCTCTTCTAGGCTCCTGCACACTCTCTCGTTCTTATCCTGGATCTTTGCAGCACCTTTCTCATCACGTGACAATTTGACCTTGGCATTGTGTCGCCCAGGCTGCAATGATGAAGGCCATGGACAGCGCGGACTTTGGAGCGGCTGGAGAGAGGATTACCTATGGGAATCAAGAAGGGCGGGACATCCTAGAGGAGGTACATGGCATGAAGGACAGGATGACAAGGCTAGAGGGAAAGCTGGAGAAGACACAGGAAAGGCTGGAGAAATTGGAGGTCCAGGTCGCCGATCTCCAAAATCGGGTGAAGGTCCTCGCTCAAACATCTGAAGGATATCGCAAAATCAGACACCGATTCCTCGACACGTATCGCCGTGATATCCTGGGGCAGGTCTACACAAGGTCATAGCAGAATCAGCAAAAGCAATCAAGCCGCCCATGAGGGCGATGCAGTGGCTGATGCAGAACTTTACACATCCGGCGAACGATTTGATGAGAAGCTTCTGGTTGAACTCTATGGACTTACACCGAATCAGATCTCTCTGCTCGGTAAGTGTAAATCTTCACTTCCTAAACTTATATAGCCGCAGGCTTATGTTCTATAGTCCGGACTGGAGACTTTGATAGTATCTCTGTCCTCAATGCTGCTGCGACCTGGAGGGCAAAAGGACCGAACTACATCCCACCGGATGTTAATGATGCCTTTGAGAATTTCATCTTAGAGCTTGAAGGGAATCTAAGCAAGAGTCTGACCAACGACAGGAGCCGCTTTAGCAAGGCGTATGTCACTTTCTGGGAGCTATATCGGAAGCACAAGTCGTAAGGTGTAACCCTTATCTTCTCTTCCAATTTCACGATCAGCACTTGTGTGCCCTTTCATGATATCCTCTGCCTCCCTCTCTTTATTATAGACTAGAATAATCACATGAATTTACCATATTTCTTAATATAACATTGAACACGGGCCAAGCATTAGAATGTACTATAAATATATACATATGTAGCAACTAAACAGCAGTGTTGTTCCCTTTTCCTGCTGCAGTTCTGTGTATAAATTTGCAGCATTCCCAAGATGATGACAATACAGGCCAGGGGTTTAACAAACGCTTGCCACAACATCATCCTATTTTGATCTTCTTGCACAGCGACAAGCCTTTTATAGGGAAATGGCCTCCTTGCTTGTTGGAAGATGATACACACACACCTCCTGTCAAAGAGTCATCGCATTGTCTTTTGATTTTCTCCAAAGATTATAGCAGTATGATGCAGTACTTCAATTTCTCGGAGATCTGGGTCAAATTCTGTCAGATTCTTCTGCATAGTGGTATCCTACTCTTCAATGTCATGGTTAGGTCCACGAAGGAAAGGTTTGGTCATCCAGCTCAGCCTTACTTCTCCTACCAGAAAAGCACAGGAATACCTCAAGCAGCTTGGGTGAGAATAATTTGAGCGAGGGTGGCCTGAGTTCATTGCCTGAATCACCTGATGTCTTCTGGGCTCCAGCCTGTCACAACATAATGAAGATTGAGCGGCATCTCCTGTATGTCAGACTTATGGTCAGGTAGATTTACTATGAATGGGCTCGAGTTTAATAAACTTAAAATAGAAATATCCATTTATATAGTATTTGAAATTGCTGTTTCTAATTGTAATGGATCCTAGATCTTTTATTGTTTCATAAATACTGCATGAGGCAGTAGATTGTATTGATGAAGCGCTTGTTATGGGTCCTCCAGGATAATAATTTAGTGAAGCTGTAACAGGGCTCAATTAAAAGGCTCTACGGGGGTTTTTTTTTTGGATATATTTCTGCCTTTTATAGGATCGCCTTTCTACCCTCCTAGTCACTGGTCAATTAGTTGCATAAGGTCCCAGTGCGCCTCTCTATTATTCCCAGAGCCTTTCCAGCCTTCACCCAGATTTAAGCATGCTCCACAGCCTGAATCTTCGACCTAGAAGGAAATCTCACTATAAGGCCCTAAAAGATCTGGAATAGAGTTATAAACAGCTCCAGATGTGATACTTCTATTAAGCCTTCTTTAGTCCTTCGAAGCCAATATAGAAATAGAACTAAAATGAGAGAAAATGGATAATAATAGCCCTTCCATCTTAACAAAATTGGATTGAGCCGGAAGTAATATTTCAAATTCCTGATAGCCATGGTCTCTTATCTTGTCTTTAACAGTAGTTTTACAATATCTAACAGGCACTATTGGAGATCCTCTGGAGAGGCTTATCCAGCACCTTCATGCCCTTACAATGAGAAGTTCTATCCACCTTCAATACAGGCTGACCTTTTATATGGTGAGTGCCACTTTTAGGGCCCCATGTCAGGACTATAATTTTGACAACCGTTTTTGCACTGCAGTTAGAGAGTTGTCCTACCACATCTTGAAGGTGGCGCAGGAATTTTAGAGCAGATGAAGATATTATTGCATCTAGTTCCACAATCAGGTAAGCAAGCTTGGAGTATTGGAGAATCTCAACTAGCAAATTCAAATAATCTTCCTCACAATACACCCCTAACACTCTTTAGAGCTGAATGAAGGAAATAGAAGCAGTATTCAATGTGCAGTTGAGGCTAAGAGCTTGTTGGATCAAGCTCTTCAAAGTATCAATTACAGAGTAGGTCTGCTCCTTGTCCTTCAAGACCTAGAGAACAACAATTTGAGAATTAAGGAGTTGCTCAATATTATATATTCCAGGACTGCAGTTGAGAAGACCTCCAAAAAGGTAAGCACTTTTGCATTAGACCTGAGTTGGCGCTTGTCTCACATGTATAGAGAAGTCTGAAAACTGGACTTGTAGTCAACAATACATCTATAGGAGATGATGCTCAGTGCCTGAGCTAACTGGATGCTGGAAAGTATATAATGGATCTGATCGGAGTGCAGGAAGCACAATTAAAGAGCACAAGCTTTTAGTACTAAGATGCAATATACAAAAGCCTGTGATACCTATTAACAATGGCAGATCTGTACTTGACCCCTCTCAATACATGCAGCCTATTCTTATGGACGATTTGATCACAGGGAGCACCACAATTGAAGAGTGAAACCTCTTATCACAGAGACATACTACACAAAAACCAGTGATCCCTATCAAAAGTGGTCAAAGCTCTGTGCATGATCTTTCTGAGTTTGCAAAGCATCTAAATGACAATCTCCCTAACCCCCTTGGAGTCATGAAGTCGACAGACGTTGGCAGTAGTCATCCCTTGGCTAGGTATTTGCTATTACAGAAAGACAATCATGCACTTTAAGATGATCATATGCAGCAAGTGTTATTGAAGTATATACATGAAAGACAACAGATGCAGGCACAGAAGGAAGGAAATTTCATGAAGATCTCAGAGCCTGGTATTAAGGATATCACAGATTCTCTCACTGAGCCATGGGATTCAACGGCTGATATCCCAATGAATGACAATCTGAATAATACTTATTGTCTTCCATTAAATAATGACTTTTGCAGTGTCACGAATGATAGTGCATCGAGCTTGCCAGTGCAGGAGCTACATAAGTGTGTAGCATTCTTACAGGCAAGAGTTCAAATGCTTGAATCAGCCCAGAAACAGGAATTTCCTTCCAGGTACCTAGTGCTCTATCGTCTCCGAAATGAAGACATGCCGGGGGAATATATCCAGGTATTTGATGAAGATTGGTCTGGGCCTTTTCTTGATCATCCTGAACTGGTTCAAGGTCAGAAAGATGCTTGCCACTTGCAGTGCAGTATACCGTTGAGCAATTTCGAGCTCTACCTGGAGACGAACAAGGACACCTCTTTCATTGTATACCGAAATTTCAACAGAAGCTTGGGATATACTGAGTTTGAGTCAGTAATAGATTTCATAGAAAACAGTAAAGGCATCAATTATCCAAAACATTTCAGTGAGACTATCTCACCCATAGCTAAGGATTTGATTGAAGCCATCAGGACTGCACTTGAATTCAGAGAGACATTTGAGTATATACTGCATGAATATCAATCCACCCAGGAACTCTTGGCACCATACCTTTTTATATACCACAGTCGCGAGAGGCTGGAAGATATACAGAACAGCCCATCTCTGCAAGCCAAGAAGCAGTTATCCCTTCTCCTCAATTATGTGATAGGAGGTTCAGTTGTGATCATGCAGTCGCCAAATGTCTCTTTTCCAATTAAAAGATCCTGCCAGAATATGTTCACTACTTGTTTAAACCAGGCAATGTTCTGGTCTCTCATGAACATGATTAATACGCCGGCTATATTGCGACTTCTTGGCCATTACCAACCTCAACTACCAGTAATTCATCCATGTGGATGAATGAATTAACAAGAAGCCTAGTGCCAACCTCTTATACCTTTAGGGCACATTGAGCAGGATCTTGAGGTGATAAGTCCACAGTTCAGTCGTGGACTATAAATGCCTGGTGTTGGAATTTCAATGGAGGCTTTCAACACCAGAATAGAAAGCTTGAAATAAAATTTCAGCCCCCCTCAATAAAACCCAAAGTTCAATAGCGACAGAGTGCATGGACCAGACAGAAATAGAAGAAAAAAAAGTTGGCACAGAGTTGAGAGGGATGCCCATTTCACAAATTGGGGTATTTCCTATCCATTATACCTCAGCAGATGTTGTTGATGGACTTTAACGACATGGTAAGACCTTTTGGAAATGCTGTGAACGGTGCTTTTTTTTTTCCTACCAAGCCAATGACCAAAAAGGCATAGAAAATATGGCAAGTAACCCCTTTACTTATCACATATAGCAAAATTTGTGAGGTGACTAACTTGCTATGTAAGGCGGACGAGAGATATATAGTGGACCTTAAAGCCTACTGTAGTCTCCACCCAGAAAGTAAATACTTGGATACTTTTGAAGAAAAGCTTGACCTTAAAGCCATGGCTAAAGATGAGCCACCAGATGATCAATTTGAACTCTTACTGCCTCCTATAATTAAAGGCTACAATCTTCAGAAGTGGTTCAATTTGACAGCTGACTGCATATCTGACATGATATAGAATAGAGAAGCTTTCTGAAGCCTTGTTATTGATCGCAAGGCTAAGGATCTTATAAGAGCTTTGGTCGATAATTAGCTAGAGTTGGAGAGGTCTACAGATTTAATTGCTGGCAAGGGTAACGGGCTCATCTTACTGCTACATAGCAGGCCTGGAACAGGCAAGATGCTGACCGCAGAAAGTTTTGCTGAGATTGTAGAGAAGCCTCTCTACTGGGTTACTTGTGGAGACGTAGGCACCAAAGTGAAGGAAGTTGGAGAAGACCTTGAATTTGTCCTGTATTTGGGGAAGATTTGGGGCTGCATTGTGCTCCTAGATGAGGCAGGTGTATTCCTAGAACAATAAAGCCTGGAAGATTTATTAAGAAAGGGCGTTTACGATATGAATTGCTGTGGCTGAGCTCCACAGGCCACCAATGGTTATTTCGGCCTGTTGCTGGGAGCGGATCCCGAATCTAATTAGGCAGTTAGATACAACCTGGCTGATGGAGCGTGAGCAATGAGATAACGCGAATATATGAACTAGAACGGCCAGATGTCGGAACTGATGGCATCGACAGCAATCCATTCTGTTGACGGCTGGTAGCACCCTTCGCTAATAAGTCAACAGAGAAAGACTTTAAGGAGAATACCTCGTCGAATCAAATCTTCATGCAATGGGAACTTCAGTCACTGTATAATTCGGTTTCCACTAGGCATGGGTTAATGTGATCCGTTCTTTGATGCTTGTGAGGCTGGTGGCACTCAAGTTTCCCTGTTCGTCACGTTCGGTGGCATCCGAGCAAGGTACTTTCCTCTTGTTGGGAAATTAAACTTGAAAGTGCAATGTGAATTGACGGATCCTGTAATATCATTAGCCATGCTCCTGCAAATACTCTTTACGATTGGATGTCCGGGACGACTCAGTGTATAGACGTCGAATATCTCATTGGAAAGCACCATTCCTTAAGTTTGAGAACCCAAGAAGTGATGTGGCCCGCATCGGATCCAAGGATTTGGTACGAAATAGCGAGGCTATTGACGAAAAAGGCCCATTGCTCTTGAGGAATATTCTGAGGTCTACTTAAGCATAAAGAACTGAGCACCTCTCACAGAGCCACTGTTCTGGATTGCGCGAGACATGTGAGCCATATATGCGCCATTGTGGATCGTCTTCAGAATGATATTGTGAATGCTATGTACAACCACTTTCCAAAGGACCTGAAAATTTATCCAGATTTGCACAATATCGATTATATTTATGAAAAAAAAAATTATCTGCATCCATGGGTATGGCATGAGAGTTGTCTGTCTGTCTGCCCCCTGCCTTCAGATAGATATACAAATCAGCAGATATGACATATCGGCGGGGAATAATGTGGGAGTCTAAGTGCACGTTGTGTCAGGGCCACTTCCGGGAACATCGCAGTAGATATCGGATCCATCCTGCACGCAGATGAGTCCTGAGCCACACTGCTCAATGACCCATTCTCCGTTCGAACAGATGCCAAAGTCACTGCCATTGCAGGCATATGCGCCATTAGTCGGGCATGAAGCTCCGGCTATCGGACACGTGCTGGCGGGTGGAGCTGGAGTCGTTGATGCCGCTGTAGTGGTGGTTGTTGTTGCTGCCACCGTAGACAACGTTGTTGGTGTCGTAGTGGTAGTGGTGGTGGTAGCTGACGATGACGATGCGGTCAAGGCGGACTCGATTCCGGAGATGAAACCGCTGTTGGCATAAGCCTGAGTGGCATCCCAAATCATGACACCACCAAAGCTACTGAAACTCTGGACGTAGGTGATGATGGGGGTGAGAGTTGACAGCGGTTCATAGCCACTCCCAGCTGCGGTGGTGTCGCCAGGAACACCGAGAAAGACCTTCACATTCGGGTTCAGGGAGGTAGTATGGGCCCAGTTGTCCCAGGTAGAGAAGTCGAAGTTGTTCTGCGTCGTGGTGCCGGCAACGTACGATTGCAGACCACAGTAGTTGTTGTAGAACTGCACCCAGATGGCATCAAAGTATACGGTACCGTCAAGCATGGGGTTGTCTGCAGCATCTGGGTAGGGGCACTGAGGCGCGGCTGTTAAGTAGTACGTCTTGGAGGTGTCCTCAGCGAACAAACTGCGAAGCTCGTTGGCAAAGCTAGGCATGTTGTTCACAGTTGACTCAAAGTCGAAGTCAAAGCCATCAACGACGGCGTCGCCAAAGGGACGGTTGACTGAGGTGTTGGATGACACGGGCCCAAAGGTCTGCCAGATAAGGTTGGCACCTGCAACGGCTGCATCAGCACTGCTGAAACCACCTTCAGTATAGGTGGCACCTCCAATTGAGAGGAGGATAGTTTTCCCTAGAGACTGGCAGGTCTTGATGTCTTGTCTGATTACGCACCTAGTCAGCAACGATCATTCTCTCTTATATGCCAGGAATTCAGTCCTTACCCAATCTGTGGGCAGTTGAGGAGAGCAGTGCCCTCAAAGGTGGTGCAGTTGTTGCCTGCATTGGCAAAGTTCACCTCTGGAGCACCGCCAACGCCATTAATCACGGTCACAAAGGCGAGCTGAAAAACCTGTTTATATTGTGAGCAAATAAGACCAGATCCAATCTGTTATGGTCAGTGGGATAGTCGTACATCAATGTCCGAATCTGCACAGCAATTAACGCAGTAAGGTTAGCTGTTATGTGTTGTTGTGCCTCAAAATGACAGCACCACTTACTTTGGCAGTAGTAGGCCAGATTCTGCTGTGCCAGGTCACCAGTGGACTGTCCATAGGAGTTTTGACCTAGTTAGAGCCCCTGTTACTGCTAAATACTTTTTGTTCGCTTAGCAGACCACCTACCCCAGTAGACAGCAATGTTGGATGAGCCGCTCAGATTAATACCAGCTTGAGCGCCTTGGAGGGCGGCCAAGAAGGCAGAAAGGAAAACAACAGTGTTCACAGAAGTCATGATGAGTGGAAGGATCGGAAGATATAGTATTATCAAAGAAGGGAATGGAAGATATAGTATTATCAAAGAAAGGAATGGAAGCTGATGTGTGTAGAAATGAAGGAGAGTGAATCAGTAATGGAAGGAATGGAGGGGGGCAGAGAGAGATATGTTGGAAGACTTGCTATCCAGCTTATAGAGATTTTAGAAGAGTGAGTGGTGAATGCAGTAAAATGAATGACTCTTATAATAAGTTATCTGAGATGTTGTCTGTGTACTGTAACAGCCGTAAGCGATCAGGGTTACACCACTCCCTAACTCTGCCATCCGTTGACACTGACGTGCCATCATGACAGGACTCCATCTGGGAAGTATCGGAGGCGATGGATGAAGCTGTCTGATTGTGACTATCCCCAGAATATCACACGGGGGCCAGGAACCAAGCTTTCCTTCGACCACCCCCACCAGCGTTCGAGGTGTGCATCCCATGACTGCCCCATGACTGCCCCATGACTGCCGCGTCACCTCCCTAATTAAAGAGCAGAGATCGATGAGAGGACAATGGAATGTAACACTGGCATCTTTCCCCAGGCATGATGCTCTAGAACTCGAGTCGGGATAAAGGAGCTGGCAGCTGTCACAGCACGCCCCGATCCAGACTAAACAACGCCATTGGGTGCTCTCAAAGTTATCGGTGACACGGTGCAGCCTCCTGGAGCCTTCTTGACAATTTCACACATACAGATAGGGAAGACTAATGATATTTATCACTAGTTAGGGTCACACGGCCAATGTTATCTAGGGATGTTAAGTTTTCTGAAAATTTAGGAACGTTTCAGAAAAGTTGAAATTTCAATAGATCTGAAGGTTTCATGACTAAGGGTAGCAGACTATTTAGTACCTATCTAAGGTATTTAATTTACTAGCGCTATTTTAGCGTTGAAAGAAAGGTCTGAAGCTTTCATGAAAAGTCTGAAGGATTCAAGAAATTAATTTCCGGAATTGGAAGATTTTGAAAACACCCGTGGCTTGCTCGTAGTCGGGCACGAGCGTTACAATCTTTTACGGTCATGCACAGTTACCGTTCGCAGCTACATAAGGAGGTACAACCTCATGCAAGTATCTCCACGAGGGTGCCAAGCTCTTATCGATCCCCTGCCGATCTGCCGGGTAGCTAGATGCTGTCAGGGTTGGTGTCTTGAGCCGGGTACTACCAGTATGCAAGTCTCTAGGAACAGGAAATCTCCACCAGAATCGATGAACTTGTTGTCTTCTTGATACGAACCGGAATCCTCCCTGCAAGACATGATCATTCATGCAGCACCAGTGTCCCTCACAGAGAGATTTCTCTAACAGGTCGAACTGGTGTTTGAACGAAAGACCTCATGAAACGACGCGTTCTGCAGTGGCATGTTGAAGATACCCCTTTCTAGAGACGTTGCATTCCTCGAACCAGCCCGCATCCCACCTCTCCACTAGTCGACCGGTACCCGGCAATCTGGGGGCCGGAACTTAAATGCTTCAGGATTTCTTTTAGATGCGCCAACTCTTTTTGTGGATTTTTGGACGAGGGTGATGGCAGACCCAGAAGCCTCCTCGCATCCAAATGGGCAGCGACCATCATACCAGAGACTTTCGAGATTTGACTCGCAGAATAGAGCCTCACTATTGAATGGCAAGGGCTTGCTCGACAATAGTTTCATTTTCGGAACAGCTGTGGGCGATCCATAGATGGAGTTGATAGCGATACTACAGATCCGCCCGTTGTTCCGGCGACATATTCCAACAATTTGAGATCTGTTCTCAGATTCCTCAATCCTAGCTCAGGAAGAATTGAACGGACCGGAAAGACGTACTGAAGACAGTTGTTTCGTTCCTTTTTTTTTTTCTTTAGTTGTCCACCATCCTGCAGAGCATCTATGGTGGCGGAGAAAGTGCCTTCTTTGGCAAAATTTAGTAATGATGGCTGCCTCAACGCTTGACAGCGCCGGAGTTGAAACTTCCCTAGCCGTTTCACTTGACGCTGGCAATTATTAAATCTCATGGCTGCGGGGAATAATGGACAAGGTTGCATCCTCCCTCCCTTAGCGCCTCCAACCTAATCGACTTTATCTAAATTACTTCACACCGCCCACCCCTTTGTGATAATATCACACTGTCCTTCTGAGAGATACTAATCGTGCAGTCTACTTGCGCATGCCTCAGCGCTGGATGTAACCATCTTATCACTGCAAGCAACCCTGCAGCAGTTAGAGAGAGCAAGCCTAGCAGGAAGAGCACTGTTAACCGTATTCCCAATATTGGAACTGTTACAATGATAAGACCAATACTTACCTGCCTAATCCAGTCTTCCTGGTCCGTCTCCCCGGTACCTCGCTGTCAGTTAATCGTTATCCATAGATGATGACAAGCAGAGAGGATCGTTCCTGGCAGGTGAGGCAAAACTCTATCTCAAACTTCCTTATCGGTGTTGGAATTCATGGCATACCGGTCTAACTGGATTCGGTAGTCATGTAAGCTGACATGATACATCATATTGGAAGCCAAATACCCCGCTT